>NW_022060069.1:1759859-1951732 GCF_007399415.2 Gopherus evgoodei | reverse complement strand
GGAGTGAGGGGCACCGGCAGAGCTGGGGGGACCAGGCCTGGGCTGGCAGGGGCTGCGGGTTGGGAGTGAGGGGCACCGACAGGGCTGGGGGGAGCCCAGGGCTGGGCTGGCAGGGGCTGCGGGTCGGGAGTGAGGGGCACCGGCAGAGCTGGGGGGGAGCCCAGGGCTGGGCTGGCAGGGGCTGCGGGTTGGGAGTGAGGGGCACCGACAGGGCTGGGGGGAGCCCAGGGCTGGGCTGGCAGGGGCTGCGGGTCGGGAGTGAGGGGCACCGGCAGGGCTGGGCGGAGCCCAGGGCCAGGCTAGCAGGGGGCTGCGGGGCGGGAGTGAGGGGCACCGGCAGAGCTGGGGGGGAGCCCAGGGCTGGGCTGGCACCGGCTGCGGGTCGGGAGTGAGGGGCACCAGCAGGGCTGGGGGGAGCCCAGGGCTGGGCTGGCAGTGGCTGCGGGTCGGGAGTGAGGGGCACCGGCAGGGCTGGGGGGACCAGGCCTGGGCTGGCAGGGGCTGCGAGTCGGGAGTGAGGGGCACCGGCAGGGCTGGGGGGACCAGGCCTGGGCTGGCAGGGGCTGCGGGTCGGGAGTGAGGGGCACCGGCAGGGCTGGGGGGAGCCCAGGGCTGGGCTGGCAGTGGCTGCGGGTCGGGAGTGAGGGGCACCGGCAGGGCTGGGGGGACCAGGCCTGGGCTGGCAGTGGCTGCGGGTCGGGAGTGAGGGGCACCGGCAGGGCTGGGGGGACCAGGCCTGGGCTGGCAGGGGCTGCGGGTTAGGAGTGAGGGGCACAGGCAGAGCTGGGGGGGTGCCCAGGGTTGGGGTAGCAGGGGCTGCGGGTTAGGAGTGAGGGGCACCGACAGGGCTGGGGGGAGCCCAGGGCTGGGCTGGCAGTGGCTGCAGGTCGGGAGTGAGGGGCACTGGCAGGGCTGGGGGGGAGCCCAGGGCTGGGCTGGCACCGGCTGCGGGTCGGGAGTGAGGGGCACCAGCAGGGCTGGGGGGGGAGCCCAGGGCTGGGCTGGCAGTGGCTGCGGGTCGGGAGTGAGGGGCACCGGCAGGGCTGGGGGGACCAGGCCTGGGCTGGCAGGGGCTGCGAGTCGGGAGTGAGGGGCACCGGCAGGGCTGGGGGGACCAGGGCTGGGCTGGCAGGGGCTGCGGGTCGGGAGTGAGGGGCACCGGCAGGGCTGGGGGGAGCCCAGGGCTGGGCTGGCAGTGGCTGCGGGTCGGGAGTGAGGGGCACCGGCAGGGCTGGGGGGACCAGGCCTGGGCTGGCAGTGGCTGCGGGTCGGGAGTGAGGGGCACCGGCAGGGCTGGGGGGACCAGGCCTGGGCTGGCAGGGGCTGCGGGTTAGGAGTGAGGGGCACAGGCAGAGCTGGGGGGGTGCCCAGGGTTGGGGTAGCAGGGGCTGCGGGTTAGGAGTGAGGGGCACCGACAGGGCTGGGGGGAGCCCAGGGCTGGGCTGGCAGTGGCTGCGGGTCGGGAGTGAGGGGCACCGGCAGGGCTGGGGGGACCAGGCCTGGGCTGGCAGGGGCTGCGGGTCGGGAGTGAGGGGCACCGGCAGGGCTGGGGGGAGCTCAGAGCTGGGCTGGCAGGGGCTGCGGGACGGGAGTGAGGGGCACTGGCAGAGCTGGGGGGACCAGGCCTGGGCTGGCAGGGGCTGCGGGTCGGGAGTGAGGGACACCGGCAGGGCTGGGGGGACCAGGCCTGGGCTGGCAGGGGCTGCGGGTTGGGAGTGAGGGGCACCGGCAGAGCTGGGGGGGAGCCCAGGGCTGGGCTGGCACCGGCTGCGGGTCGGGAGTGAGGGGCACCAGCAGGGCTGGGGGGAGCCCAGGGCTGGGCTGGCAGTGGCTGCGGGTCGGGAGTGAGGGGCACCGGCAGGGCTGGGGGGACCAGGCCTGGGCTGGCAGGGGCTGCGAGTCGGGAAGTGAGGGGCACCGGCAGGGCTGGGGGGACCAGGCCTGGGCTGGCAGGGGCTGCGGGTCGGGAGTGAGGGGCACCGGCAAGGCTGGGGGGAGCCCAGGGCTGGGCTGGCAGTGGCTGCGGGTCGGGAGTGAGGGGCACCGGCAGGGCTGGGGGGACCAGGCCTGGGCTGGCAGTGGCTGCGGGTCGGGAGTGAGGGGCACCGGCAGGGCTGGGGGGACCAGGCCTGGGCTGGCAGGGGCTGCGGGTTAGGAGTGAGGGGCACCGGCAGAGCTGGGGGGGTGCCCAGGGTTGGGGTAGCAGGGGCTGCGGGTTAGGAGTGAGGGGCACCGACAGGGCTGGGGGGAGCCCAGGGCTGGGCTGGCAGTGGCTGCGGGTCGGGAGTGAGGGGCACCGGCAGGGCTGGGGGGACCAGGCCTGGGCTGGCAGGGGCTGCGGGTCGGGAGTGAGGGGCACCGGCAGGGCTGGGGGGAGCTCAGAGCTGGGCTGGCAGGGGCTGCGGGACGGGAGTGAGGGGCACTGGCAGAGCTGGGGGGACCAGGCCTGGGCTGGCAGGGGCTGCGGGTCGGGAGTGAGGGACACCGGCAGGGCTGGGGGGACCAGGGCTGGGCTGGCAGGGGCTGCGGGTTGGGAGTGAGGGGCACCGGCAGAGCTGGGAGGACCAGGGCTGGGCTGGCAGGGGCTGCGGGTCGGGAGTGAGGGGCACCGGCAGGGCTGGGCTGGCAGGGGCTGCGGGTCGGGAGTGAGGGGCACCGGCAGGGCTGGGCTGGCAGGGGCTGCGGGTCGGGAGTGAGGGGCATCGCGCTGCGTGCTCATCCCCTGTCTCCCTGCAGCCAGCTACAGGCCCTGGGAGAAGACCAGCCAAAGCATCTTCTTCCTGTTCAATGCCTCCCAGGTGCGGGCGCAGATCAGCAGCGAGGCCCTGCTGCACCGGGCCGAGCTGCGTATGCTGCAGAAGCCGGGCGTGGAGCAGCGGCTGGAGCTGTACCAGGTGCGCTGGGCCCCCGGGGCGGGGGAGGCAGTGTGGGTTCTTGGCGGGGCTGGACCAGAGAGGGCGTCTCCCTGCCCCCCAGCACCCTGGCTCACGCCCGTCTCCCCCCAGCACTACGGGAACGGGTCCTGGCGCTACCTGGACAGTCGCGCCATGGGGCGGGTGCCGGAGGAGGAGTGGCTGGCCTTCGACATCACCGAGGTGGTTCGCCAGTGGCTGAGTGGCCAAGGTGAGGGGGGCCCCCTATCCAGGGCACACCGTGTGCCCTGCTGCTCCTTGGGCACCCAGCTTCCCCCGGGACCTCTGCGGTCTGCACCCAGCACAGTCTCTTGTCCTTCCCTGTCCCCTCCAGCCCCCCATCCCTGAGCAGGGGCGTTATCCTGGTCCCTGCTGTGCCTCAGTGTCACTTAGAGCTGCCTCCGGGCTGCTCTAACTTGTGCTGTTCCCCAATGGGCTCTGGGGCAGAGAACAGCCACTGTGCAGTGGAGTCTGGTAATTATAGCAGGGGAGGGCTGGGAGCCCGGACTCCTGGGTTCTCTCCCCAGCCCTGTGAAGGGAGTGAGGTCTGGTGGGCTGGAGAAGGGGGATCTGGGAGTCAGGACTCCTGGGTTCTCTCCCCTGCCTTGGGAGGGGGATGGGGATTTCGTGGTTTCTGCATGGAGGCGAAGCATTGAGGACTGGTTGTGCTGTCGGGATTCTCACTAGCAGGACCCTCCCTGGGTGTGTGGGGCCGGCACCACCCACCTGCCCCCTTCTCACTCCCCGTTTGCCTGTTTTCAGAGGTTCTGGAGATCTTTAAACTCCGTGTTCACTGCTCCTGTGAGGACACCTGCGAGGAACTGAAAGTGATCATAGACGGTAGTATGCCTGGGTTCTCTCTCTGGCTCTGGGAAGGGAGCGGGATCTAGCTGTTAGAGCAGGGGGGCTGGGAGCCAGGACTCCTGGGTTCTCTCTCTGGCTCTGGGAAGGGAGCGGGATCTAGCTGTTAGAGCAGGGGGGCTGGGAGCCAGGACTCCTGGGTTCTATCCCTGGTCTGGGATGGGAGTGGGGGCTACCGATTAGAGCGGGAGGGGGGGAGCTAGGCATCGCTTTGTGCCTCAGTTTCCTCCTGCACAGGGTGGGTCATGCGGACGAAATGCTGAGACACCCCCGCCGCCCCTGTGGCCCTTGGTCCCTGGGTATCAGCCAGAGGCTCTGAGCTGGCGTGTTCCAATCGCTGGCCGGGACTCGCCTACCCGCTGCCAGGCCCCGTGGCTGGGCCTATGGGTCCCCTGGAGTGTGCCCCAGCACCCCTCCCTCAGGCAGTGTGCCCGCCGCTAACGGGGGGTCTGCTCCCTGAAGGCTTCGACAATAGGCGGGGTGACCTGGGCACCGTCTCCTCCACGGCCCAGAAGCCGCCATATGTGCTGGTGATGTCCACGCCCCTGGAGCGCGCCAGCCACCTGCAGAGCTCGCGCCATCGCCGGGCGCTGGACACCGACTACTGCTTTGGGTGAGCTGTGGCCCGGCCGGGGGAGGGGGTGCTGCCTGGGTATTGTTGTGGGGGGCAGCTCTGGGAGGGGACTGGGGGCTGGTGGTTAGAGCAGGGGGGCTGGGAGCCAGGACTCCTGGGTTCTCTCTGGCTCTGGGAGGGGAGTGGGGGTTGGTGGGTCAGAGCAGGGGGGCTGGGAGCCCGGACTCCTGGGTTCTCTCTGGCTCTGGGAGGGGAGTGGGGGTTGGTGGGTCAGAGCAGAGGAGGCTGGGAGCCAGGACTCCTGGGTTCTCTCGGGCTCTGGCTGCCTGCCCAGTGTTGGCTGGCTGGTGTCGGTGCGCTGACGGATCTGCCCTGCAGGGCGGAGGAGAAGAATTGCTGCGTGCGTCCTCTCTTCATCGACTTCCGCAAGGACCTGCAGTGGAAGTGGATCCACGAGCCCAAGGGCTACATGGCCAACTTCTGCATGGGCCCCTGCCCCTACATCTGGAGCTCTGACACCCAGTACAGCAAGGTGGGGCCCGGAAACTGGGGTTCTCTCCCTGGCACTGGGAGAGCAGTGGGGTCTGGTGGCTTAGAGCCGGGTCGGGGGCTGGGACCCAGGGTTGGCACACAGAGTAGCCCAGTCTAGAACTGGACTCAGGAGCTGATTGGCCCAGTGTGGACCTTGGGTGGGGGTACTGGGATCAGCCGGACCCTCCTAGCTCACTCCAACCTACCCCTGCCCCATCCCCCATCCCGGCGTGGGATTGGCCTCCCCAGGATCCAGGCGCCTCGGCACCCTCTAGCCCTGCCCAAGCTGGCTCGGCGCCTGGGGGAGACGCTGGCCCTGCCAGGCGGGGAGGGGCTGGGCCATAGCCAGGCTGGCATGAACCCAGAACCCGGGGGCACCTGCCTGTCTGCATCCAGCGCCAATTGCCCGGCCCCTCCCTCAGGAAACAGGCCCTGTCTCCCACTCCCCACCTGTCCCTGGACAGATACCAAACCGGGGCTATTTCTCCGCAGGTCCTGGCTTTGTACAACCAGCACAACCCGGGCGCCTCGGCTGCGCCCTGCTGCGTCCCCCAGGCCCTGGCACCTCTGCCCATCGTCTACTACGTGGGGCGGAAGCCCAAGGTGGAGCAGCTCTCCAACATGATCGTCAGTTCCTGCAAGTGCAGCTGATCGCCCAGGACACACGGACTCACTCCCCCTCCCCCAAGACCGGGGGGGGGCCGTTAAACGGGGGTTGGGATGCGTTGGAGTTTTTATTTTTATTATTATTATTGTTAATTTTTTTGTAAATTTCCTCGGTGTTTCTGGGTTTAGATTTTGAATTATTTGTAATTTAAAGAAGAAGAAGAGAATTATTTAACGAGGTTTCGTTTTGTTGTTGGTTGGATCGAAAATCCTCCGGGGGGGGTGGGGAGCTTGAGTTACAAACAATGAGATTTCCCCCCCCCCGGATTAATGGGTCATGCCGTCGCTTTAATGCAGAACCGAGGGGCGGGGCCATGAGGCGCCATGGCAGCCTGCGTCGAAGGCCATTGGACGACACGTGGAGGTGCAGTGCCTGTGTGGACAGAATACTGTGGGAATGGGCGTGGCTAGGTGTGGCTCCGCCCCCTCATGCAACACGGCTCCGCCTCCTCAGTAGCAAGTCCTGCTTTCTCTTCTGCGGTTGATGGGGCATTGGCTTGGCAGCCACAGGGGGCGGACCCTGTGTGTACAGTGACCCCGCCCATTTTATCAGACTCCTCCCACCCACCACATGGCCCCACCTCCTGACCCCAAACCCCGCCCTTTCAATAGGGGAGCCCGCCTTCTGCTCTACCACCTTGGCTGGGCAGGGCCCGTGGCAGTGCATAGCTCCGCCCACTGGGTGTGACTCCGCCTCCAGACATCTCCTCCCCCCTGCCCCTCAGAGCTGGATCCTGCGCCCCTCCCTCCCTATTGCTGGGCTCTGCTGAGCCCCACCCCAGAGGTGGCTGCAACTGCACACCTGGGCGAGGGAGCCGTGCATGTGCAGCCCCCGAGGGCGTCCCAGCCCCACCTCCCCCAGGCCCTGCGGCCCAGGCTGAGCACAGCTCCCCAGCTGGGAGCCTGACGAAACAGGGAAATGTTTATGACTTACTCAGGAAATGGTCACGTTCCCGGCCAGGCCTGTGGCCGCGACCGGCTGCTGGCGAAGCAGGCTGGGCCCCTCGGAGCGTCCTGTTTGCTGATTCTGGTGCCCACACCCGGTGCTGACATACAGCCGCCTCTGGTGGGCAGGCGAGGCGGGGGCTGGTTATCCAGGGAACCCTCACTTGATGCTGAGGTGCAGCTGCCGCTGGGCGGGGCTGGGGGGGGCTGGTTATCCAGGGACCTTCTTGCAGCTTGTCAGGCACAAAGGGCTTGTCTCAGGGCTGCCCCCTGATCTCCCACCAGTCAAGGGCTAAGGTTGGCCCTGGTGAGGGCTTGGGACATCAGCCGAGCTGGGGGGGAGGGGCTGGGCTAGCAGGGGCTGTGGGTCAGGAGTGAGGGGCACTGGTGAGGATGGGGCAGCGTACCCAGCATAACACCCTCTGGGCCATGTCCACCCACCCTGCAGGGGGACCCCATCCCTGTCCAGGAGGTGTATGGGGATGAGGGGGTGTAAGGGGATAGATGAGGATGGGACACATGACTGGCCAGTAGGTGGGGGGCCTGGCTGTAGCCAGGGGGGGTCTGCGCCTTGCTCGGGTCCCGTCTCTGGGCCCAAATTTGGTTCCTAGGATTGAAAACGCCTGCGTCCCCCACGCTGGCAGGATGTGCCAGAGAGACACAAGGGCTTGATTCTCCTGCTGTTGTGGGTCGGTGCCAGAGCCTGGCCCAGCCCCCTACCCCCCGGCACCTGCCACAGGAAGGTGGGAACGGAGGAGGGGCCTGGCCTGGGCACCAGGACCTAGGAGGAGGCATGGGAGTGTGACCTGCCCCCAGCCCTGCCGGTGCCCCTCACTCCCGACCTGCAGCCCCTGCTAGCCCAGCCCTGGCCCCCCCAGCTCTGCTGGTGCCCCTCACTCCCGACCTGCAGCCCCTGCTAGACCAGCCCTGGCCCCCCCAGCTCTGCTGGTGCCCCTCACTCCCGACCTGCAGCCCCCTGCCAGCCCAGCCCCACCCCCAACTCTGCCGGTGCCCCTCACTCCCAACCCGGAGCCCCTGCTAGCCCAGCCCTGGCCCCCTCCCTGCCCTGCCGGTGCCCCTCACTCCCAAGCCGGAACCCCTGCTAGCCCAGCCCTGGACCCCCAGCCCTGCCAGTGCCCCTCACTCCCGACTTGCAGCCCGGGTTGGCAGCTGGGCCATGTGGTTCACCTGCTGAAAAAGGTCACGTGAAGTTTCCCCTTTTCCATGTCAAGTGCGGGGGAGGGAAGTGAAACTGACAAGCTGAGCAGCTCCCCAGATGGGAGGGGGATGGGGGGGTCACATCAGTCAGGACTCCCCCTCCCCCACAGTTACCATCCCACTGGGGCGGGGAGGGGACTGGGCCAATGAAGGCCCCACCCCTGTCAATGTGTGCAGCCAGGGGGAGGCTCATGGCTCTGGGATGGATTGGGGGGGAGAAGCCTGACCCCCAAATTCTGAGCCCTCCAAACTGCTGCCTGACCCCTGAAATCCAACCCAAATCCCCATCCTGCCTCCCCCCCTCCCAGCCCAGCCTGCCCCGGGCCCAGCCACCCCTGCCAGCACCCCCAGGCCAGTCACCCCCCCCCCGGAGCCCCCTAAATACCAGCCTGTAGGTCTCACTCCCCCGGCAGCTGGGCTGAAACCTTCCAAACTCACCTCTCACATGGCACCAGCTGGGGCAGGCAGGGGCTGGGGCTGCCCCCCTGCTGGCGAGACGCTGGGTCCCAGCGGCTTGGGGGAAACCCACGCACGTGACCCAGGGTTTTGGCATTTGGGGCACAGATGGCAGATGCCTGTTCACATCCCTGCCCTGCCGGCATCCCGGGCTGCCGGGGGGGAGGGGGGGGGGCTGAGCAGGGGTGAGGAACCAAAGCAGCACCCCTACCCGAAATTAGCGATGTGATGCTCCCAGCCCTGCCCACAACCAGGGATAGGACCCAGGAGTCCTGACTCCCAGCCCTGCCCCCCATCACCTCCTGGAGCCGGGGTAGACTGGGGAAGGTGATTGCTTGGCCTGGGGGGAGGGCGGGGGAACACATAAATGTGGGGGGAGGGGAACTCCCAGCTGACCCCTCCCCTTTCCCTAGATCCCCCATGTGCCCTCTGTGCCAGGTTGCCCCTGCCCTGGGCTCAGGCAGTTGAGGCTGGGGTGGGGCTGACCCAGTGGGGCGGGGGGGGGAAGTTGGGGGTCTAATCCTTCCCCCAGCCAGGGGAAAGGCCTCAAGGGCCCATAAACACACATGTGGTGGGCGTGGGGGTGGAGGGTGTGTAAACAGCAGCTCGGCCGGGGGCTCCCCAAGCTCCAAACCCCCAGGGGCTTTCGCAGAGCTGGGGGGGGCCGTGAGGGGGGGAAGAGCAGACAGGCTCCCTCACACGGGGGTCCAGCCAGCGTCACTCCACGAAGCGCAGAGTCTGGTGGCCTGCGCTGCTCAGAACTAGCCTGAGACCCCCCCCAAACTCATCCCGCCGTCAGCTGGGCCAGGCTGGGAACGGCGGACCGGGAGGTAAAGAGCCTTTGGTTAACGAGCCCCCCCCTGCCCCCAAAAGGTACAGAGATTAAAGATAATAATGGGGCTTTTCCGCTGCCTGTGTTTGCCCTTCCTGGTCCCAGCTCCGCTCCCTGGCCCAGCTGGGGGCCGGGCTGTGTTCCAGACGGTCACCGAGTGTGTGAGCGGCAACCGCGGGTGGGCGGCGTGTGGTGCCGTGTGTGGCGGGGAAGCTAAACTTGCCCTAAGAAAATAAACAGCAGCCACAATTATTCCACAGCTCAAAATAGGCCTTCGTCCTGCTTCCTCTGCAGCGTTGCCAGCCAGACACAGCCCTGCACGCCTGCCCCCGGCCCCTGCCCCAAGCTGACTGCAGCCAGGCCTCTCCCCCGCCCCCCTCCGGCCTTGCGGCTCACGCGCTGGGTAGTTTAAATGACGGGGCATGAAGCGCTTGGAGATCGGCCGGAAAAGTCTCCCCATGAGCGAGGCGCCGTCCTCAGTAAAAATGAAGGAAATTCCAGTGCAAAAAACTTGGTTACGGGCCGTGAGGCCTGCGGGGGTTTGCGAGCAGGCTCCGGTTCGGGGCCGGTGCTCGGCGCTGGGCCTGGGCCCGAAAGCAGCAGGGCTGGCTGAGCAAAGCTTTGTTGTGCCTGGCCAGCGCCCCGGCCAGCGTTGAGCCTTCGCTCCCTGAGGACCAGGCCGCCGGGGGGAGCTTTGGAGGCATCCGGGCTCAGTTTCCCCCCATCCTGCTGCTGTCTGGGCGGCCAGGGCAAAGCGGGCACGAAGGGGCAGCTGCGAGGGGAGCTGGCGAATTGGCCCCCAGGTCTCGAGCCCCGGGGCGGCACCATCTCCCCAGTGTTGGTGGGTTTGCCGGGGCGGTTCTGACAGGCCTCGGGGGGTTCAAACCGCAGCTGCAGAGCCGGGAGCTGGGGCGGAAGGGGGAGGGGGGCAACCTGGTGCCAGATAAAAAGATGTTTCCGGCAAGAATCGAAAAGGAGAAGTTGCCGCATCACGGGGAGAGGAAATGATGCTTCCTCTGCCCCCCCCCCCACCCGCGGCCTGTCAGCCCCAACCATGGCAGGACGCGACACTGACGAACGCTGGAGTGCGGGTTGGGGAATTCCTGCCTCGGGGGGTCACAGGCCAGTCACCCTCGCAAACAACCTCCCACGGCACTCCCCCCCCCACGTGGTGCACACACATAGACACACACACTCACCCTGCACATGCGCACACCCTGCGTGTACACACACACACACATACACGCATGTGCGCACACTCCATGTATCTACACACACACACACGCAAGTGCGCACACACACACACCCTGCATACACACACACACTCTCCTGCACACCCATACAAGTGCACACCCCACTTACATACACACAGACACACGCACATGCACACATCCTGCATATACACACACACACACACACACTCATGTGCACACTCCTGCACACACATCCACCATGTACACACAGCCCCACAGTCACCCCCACACTGCCTCCCCCACATGTACATGTGCACACACACACACACACACCACGTGTGCATGTCCCCACAAACAGCCCCCTGATGCATACAGCCCCCCATATGCACTCCCCCCCCAACAGACACACGTGTACACCCTCCCCATGGACAGATATACACACACACACACACACACGTGCATGTAAACATACACACGCGCTCACACATACGCGGACGGACACCACACACAAATTTTGTTTCCTTCCAGCATTTCTCTCAGCTGCGATGAAGCAAATAAATGTGTCAGTTTCACGGTTGTTTCTGGTCAATTTCATTCTGGGGAAGCTGGGCCATAGACTGGATTGTTTGCTGGGCTCCTCAGTCAGCTGATCAGATAGATGGGGCGGGATAGATAGACAGAGGGGTGTGTGGGGATAGCTAGATAGATAGATAGATAGAGGGGTGTGTGGGGATAGCTAGATAGCTGGGTAGACAGAGGGGTGTGTTGGGATAGATAGATGGGTGTGGGGACAGACAGACAGACAGGTGTGGCTGGGGATTGCCAGACAGACAGGCAGGCAGGCAGATGTGGGTGGCGATGGATAGGTAGCTGGCTTGCTGGAGTCTCTATGGGGAGAACCAGGCCCCAGGCTGAGCTGAGGGGGGACTTCCCTGCCCAGGGGATCCCCAGCAGCAGGCTCTGGCTGTCTCATCCCAGGGCCAGTGGGCTGGGAACTCGGCAGCTGGCATGGCCAGGAGCAGAGGGCAGGGAGGGGGCAGATGAGGACGCCAAGGGCCTGGGCACCAGAGTGTCGGTGCTGCGGGCGGCGGGCCGGGGCTGGCCCGTTCTGGGCACGTGGGACCCAGACCTGCCCCGCAGCCTCCTGGCAGCGCGGGCTGCCCACATTGGCTGGGGCCCGGCAAGGAGTTATCTCCACTCGTTGTCAATCATTCTGCTCCTCGGCCCCTCCCCGGGGGGGGGGGCACACGACACAGCCCCTGCCAGCAGCCCCCTCCCAGGCCTGCTGCCCCACAGCACATGTGGGGCACTGGCTGAGCAGATCCAGGCTGGGTGGGGGCTGGAAAGCGGGATCCCCTCTCACTTTGGGGGGATACTGAGTCACACCCACGGTGGTCACATGGGTGGGGGATCCACACTCCTGGCCCCCCTGCGGGATTCCCAGCGAGGTCCCTTCGCCCTGCCCAGGCGTGTCAGGGTTGGACAGGCTGGGGCATGTCCCGTGAGTCACCGACGGGACAATCCTGCGCCCACCCCCGCACCTGCGTCACGCTGGGGAATTTGGCCTCAGGGGGCAACTGGGGCTGAGCCGAGGCAGCCCAGGATCGGGCCCTGGGAGCGTCCGGTGCCCCAAAGCCCAGCACAGAGACGGGCCTCGTCCCGGCATATAGGCCCGAGGGGCCGTGAGGGGCCAGGACACGCCATGGGCATGGGCAGGCCGGGGAACAGGGGCGGGATTTCCACAACACATGGGACCTTTTCATCAGCATTGCCCCCCTGGCTGAATAACTCCCCCCACCAGCTGCTGAAAGCCTGGGGGAGCGGAGCCACCCCCACGGGGGGGACACGGGGGGACACGGGCCTGGCTGTGAGCTAGGAACTGGCCCCGCAACCTCCCCTGCCCCGTGGATTTAGGGCATAGAAGGGGAGAGGGCAGCACGTCACAGGGAGCTGGGGGCAGAGGGACTGGGAGCGAGAAAGACGAGTGGGCTAGAAAAGCTGGATGGAAACAAATAGATGGATGGGGAAGGTGAGAAAGTGTCTGGGGTGGGCTGGGCAGAGGGTGCCTGGCAACGGATGGCTAAGGGGGTGTCTGGGGACAGGCGGAGGGATCGGGGGGTGTCTGGGGATGGCTGGAAGGATAAGGGGGTGTCTGAGGACAGGCGGAGGGATCGGGGGGTGTCTGGGGATGGCCGGAAGGATAAGGGGATGTCTGGGGACAGGCGGAGGGATCGGGGGGTGTCTGGGGATGGCCGGAAGGATAAGGGGTTGTCTGGAGACAGGCGGAGGGATCGGGAGGTGTCTGAGGATGGCCGGAAGGATAAGGGGGTGTCTGGGGACAGGCGGAGGGATCGAGGGGTGTCTGGGGATGGCCGGAAGGATAAGGGGTTGTCTGGGGACAGGCGGAGGGATCGGGGGGTGTCTGGGGATGGCCGGAAGGATAAGGGGTTGTCTGGGGACAGGCGGAGGGATCGGGGGGTATCTGGGGATGGCCGGAAGGATAAGGGGTTGTCTGGGGACAGGCGGAGGGATCGGGGGGTGTCTGGGGATGGCCAGAAGGATAAGGGGTTGTCTGGGGACAGCCGGAGGGATCGGGGGGTGTCTGGGGATGGCCGGAAGGATAAGGGGGTGTCTGGGGACAGGCGGAGGGATCGAGGGGTGTCTGGGGATGGCCGGAAGGATAAGGGGGTGTCTGGGGACAGGCGGAGGGATCGGGGGGTGTCTGGGGATGGCTGGAAGGATAAGGGGGTGTCTGAGGACAGGCGGAGGGATCGGGGGGTGTCTGGGGATGGCCGGAAGGATAAGGGGTTGTCTGGAGACAGGCGGAGGGATCGAGGGGTGTCTGAGGATGGCCGGAAGGATAAGGGGGTGTCTGGGGACAGGCGGAGGGATCGAGGGGTGTCTGGGGATGGCCGGAAGGATAAGGGGGTGTCTGGGGACAGGCGGAGGGATCGAGGGGTGTCTGGGGATGGCCGGAAGGATAAGGGGGTGTCTGGGGACAGGCGGAGGGATCGGGGGGTGTCTGAGGATGGCTGGAAGGATAAGGGGGTGTCTGGGGACAGATGGACGGACAGAGGGTGTCTGGAGATCGATGAATGCTGCCTGGGGACGGATGTACAGACATTGGCTGGCAGAGGGTGGAGGGGGCTGGACAGACAGACAACTGAGGCCTGCCTGTGGTCCCCGGACACCTGGGTCCCCTCTGACTCAGCCTGGGCTCTGGGCTGTCAATCAGCCGGACTGTGTGGCGGGTGCCGCCTGCCTGTTATTCTTTCCCTGACTCACCCGCCCGGGCCCGTCTCGGGGCGACTCCCTTATATTCCTCCCCCGGCACCGACACAGTGACGGGCCTGTTCGGGGCGAGCAGCTGCTGGGTGGCCTGGCGGGGCCTGTGCCAGGCGGGTGGGTGGGGTCCCGGCTGCTGGGGCCGGTGCCAGCAGGGTGGAGACGGGCTCTGGGGACCTCCCCTCCCCCCAGGGGCTCCCGGCGCCCTTCGCCCGCATGGCAAGTGAGCAAAGGACCCAGCGGGCCTGAGCAGGTGGCTCCCGGGGCTGGGATTTGAACCCAGGACACAGGACTGAAAGACTCGTCCTTCAGCGCCGTGTGAGGGGTCCCTGTCTGAGCAGTCGCCCCATCCCAGAGACAGCTGCATCTCAGGGCCGGGTGTGGGAGCTCTGTATAACCCCCCCCCCCCCGCAAGCCCTCACCTGGAGCCAGAGGCTCTGGGGTGGGGCACAGGAGCTGGTTCTCCAGGGACCTCTCGCCTGGGGCTGAGCTGCAGCCACCTCTGGGGTGGGGCGCGGGCGCTGAGTTTACAGGCAGTGTTTTTAAAGGCCCCCCACAGAGGAAGAGAGGTGAACGCCTTTCTGGGCCCTACTCGGGTCAGGCCCTGCAGCCCCACAGACCCTGGGGGGGCTGGGGGGGCGGGGGAGGACTCGATCTCCACTCAGTTCCCCGGCTGCCCAGTATTGCCACTGGCTAACGACTCCTCAGCGATTAAGAGGCCAAATGCACCAGGGTCTTCCAAGCCCTAAGGGGCTTTGCCCTCCTTCCGTGGGGTAACCCAGCCCCAGTCTGAGCAGGAGCCCTAACCGGGCGAGCAGCGCCCCCTAGAGGAGACGGGCCCTGGGCCCCATCCCCTGCCCCCCTGAGCCACTCCGGCCCCACCCTGCTACTGGCGCCCCCTAGAGGGGATGGGCCCTGGGCCCCATTCCCTGCCCCCATGAGCCAGTCCGTCCCCACGCTGTTACTGGCGCCCCCTAGAGGAGACGGGCCCTGGACCCCAATCCCTGCCCCCATGAGCCAGTCCGTCCCCACCCTGTTACTGGCGCCCCTAGAGGGGATGGGCCCTGGGCCCCAATCCCTGCCCCCATGAGCCAGTCCGTCCCCACCCTGTTACTGGCGCCCCTAGAGGGGATGGGCCCTGGGCCCCATTCCCTGCCCCCATGAGCCAGTCCGTCCCCACGCTGTTACTGGCGCCCCCTAGAGGGGACGGGCCCTGGGCCCCATTCCCTGCCCCCATGAGCCAGTCCGTCCCCACCCTGTTACTGGCGCCCCTAGAGAAGACGGGCCCTGGACCCCATTCCCTGCCCCCCTGAGCCAGTCCGTCCCCACCCTGTTACTGGCGCCCCTAGAGGGGACGGGCCCTGGGCCCCATTCCCTGCCCCCATGAGCCAGTCCGTCCCCACCCTGTTACTGGCGCCCCTAGAGGGGACGGGCCCTGGGCCCCATTCCCTGCCCCCATGAGCCAGTCCGTCCCCACGCTGTTACTGGCGCCCCCTAGAGGAGACGGGCCCTGGACCCCAATCCCTGCCCCCATGAGCCTGTCCGTCCCCACCCTGTTACTGGCGCCCCTAGAGGGGATGGGCCCTGGGCCCCATTCCCTGCCCCCATGAGCCAGTCCGTCCCCACCCTGTTACTGGCGCCCCCTAGAGGGGATGGGCCCCATTCCCTGCCCCCCCGAGCCACTCCGGCCCCACCCTGCTACTGGCGCCCCCTAGAGGGGATGGGCCCTGGGCCCCATCCCCTGCCCCCCTGAGCCAGTCCGTCCCCACCCTGTTACTGGCGCCCCTAGAGGGGATGGGCCCTGGGCCCCATTCCCTGCCCCCCTGAGCCAGTCCGTCCCCACCCTGTTACTGGCGCCCCCTAGAGGGGATGGGCCCCGGACCCCATTCCCTGCCCCCCCGAGCCACTCCGGCCCCACCCTGCTACTGGCACCCCTAGAGGGGACGGGCCCCATTCCCTGCCCCCCCGAGCCACTCTGGCCCCACCCTGCTACTGGCGCCCCCTAGAGGGGATGGGCCCTGGGCCCCATCCCCTGCCCCCCTGAGCCAGTCCGTCCCCACCCTGTTACTGGCGCCCCTAGAGGGGATGGGCCCTGGGCCCCATTCCCTGCCCCCCTGAGCCAGTCCGTCCCCACCCTGTTACTGGCGCCCCTAGAGGGGATGGGCCCTGGGCCCCATCCCCTGCCCCCCTGAGCCAGTCCGTCCCCACCCTGTTACTGGCACCCCCTAGAGGAGACGGGCCCTGGGCCCCATCCCCTGCCCCCCTGAGCCAGTCCGTCCCCACGCTGTTACTGGCACCCCCTAGAGGAGACGGGCCCTGGGCCCCATCCCCTGCCCCCCTGAGCCAGTCCGTCCCCACCCTGTTACTGGCGCCCCTAGAGGGGATGGGCCCTGGGCCCCATTCCCTGCCCCCCTGAGCCAGTCCGTCCCCACCCTGTTACTGGCGCCCCCTAGAGGGGATGGGCCCCATTCCCTGCCCCCGTGAGCCAGTCCGTCCCCACCCTGCTACTGGCGCCCCTAGAGGGGATGGGCCCTGGGCCCCATCCCCTGCCCCCCTGAGCCAGTCTGTCCCCACCCTGTTACTGGTGCCCCTAGAGGGGACGGGCCCCGGACCCCAATCCCTGCCCCCCCGAGCCAGTCCGTCCCCACGCTGTTACTGGCGCCCCCTAGAGGGGGTGGGCCCCGGACCCCAATCCCTGCCCCCCTGAGCCAGTCCGTCCCCACCCTGCTACTGGCACCCCCTAGAGGGGATGGGTCCAGGGCCACATTCCCTGCCCCGTGCCCAGGATGCTGGATGTCTGTCCGGCAAGGCTGGGATGGGGCCGGCTCAAATGAAAAGCAGCTGCTTGTCTCGTGGGATGGGGACGGGGGTGGGGGGCACCAGTGACCTCACAGACCCTGGGCCGGCGGGGTGGGGGGGGCTGGCCATGCCCTCTGGGTCGCTACCGCCCTGGGGGCTATGGGTGGGAGCCCTGAGGATACTGCTCTGGAATCTGCCCCCCACAGGCTGGGAAAGGCACCGGGGTGGGGCTGAGGCGGCCATGCAGCCAGTGGGCGGCCCCTGCAGCCCCTGGGGAATCTCAGAGGCCAGGGTGAACATCGACACCCTGCAGGGCATGTGGGGGGGCTGGGGAGAGCCCCAGAGAGGGGGCAGGGTGGGGGGTGAGATATGAGATCATGGTGGGTAGCAGAGGTGGGGCCCAGGGGTTACAGGGATGGGGGCTGGGAGCCAGGACTCCTGGGTCCTATTCCCACCCCTTCCTGAATCATGACATAGCAGCTGGCTCTGTGGGGTTGCAGGATCTGGCACTGGCCTCATGGCCGGCGTGTTCCCAATGAGGGGCTGGGGGCCATGGATGCGAGCCAGGCCCTGACCGGGGGCGGGAGCTGGACCCCGTGATGGGCCACAGGCTCAGAGCTGTTTCCCCAGCTCTGGGGGCGGGGGGGGGGGGCTGCGGCGGGGCTGTGGCTGGGAGTGGGAGGGCCAGGGAACTGGCTCGCTTTGCCCTGGGCTAGGGGGCGTGTTGATCACCCCGGGCAGCTGGTATGGCTGGCACCGTGGCCCCGGTACACACCAGGGGAACAGCAGCCGCGAGCATCTCAAAGACGCTTTTCAGCACAGAGCGCCTGATGCTGAGATGCAGCCACCTCTGGGGGGCAGCACGGCTGCTGTTAACACACCCAGGTCAAACCCAGAGCTCCGAATCCTGCGTGTGACCGAGGGCTGCAGGATGGAGTCACATGACTGGGCCAGACCCTGGGATTCACCCACAGCTCCTGGGGAACCGGCCAGGAACTTCCAATGCCCAGCACGTGGCGTGTGGAAAATGGGGCACAGTGCCCCCTAGTGCTTCACTGAGGACTTGGGGGCCCCGTGGCTGCCAGGGAGGGTGCCCCCTACCCCACAGCACTGTGCCTGGGGCTCCATCCGTGGGGCAGGCTGGTAGGGAGCAGGTTCCTGTGACTGAGGTGGGGAGTTTGGAGGCCGGCCCGTGGCCCCCTGCTCCAGGGACTGCTCCTGGAGTGAGGCAGAGCCATGCAGAGGGGAGGCCCAGACACCCCCCTGCTCTGACCACCGGCCTCTACTCCCTTCCCAGAGCTGGGGACAGAACCCAGGAGTCCTGGTTTCTACCCCTGCCTCTGGCCAGCACCAACATCTGGAGTCCACAGCCTGCCCGCTGCCCCTGTCCTGAGCCCCTGCTGCCTGCCCAGGCCCGCTGCGGTCGGGGTGAGCAGGGCCGGAGACCTGGCCTGCCTGTGAGGGCCCCACAGACCAGCACAGGGAGGCCGACGGCGGACGATCCTGAGCCCCCCCATCCAACGGCCGTTCGACTTTACTGGGGGTGCGATCTGGGCTCACAACGGGCCACAGAGACTGAGCCCCCCTCCCGCCCCTGAGGGTGGCACCCTGGGGTGGGCCCTTTGGGTGGCCCTATGACCCTGGGCGCCCTCTTTCCCCCCCCCCGGCCCCATTCTGCGTCCCAGCCCTGGGACCTGCTGCCACGTTGGCACATAACCGCCCCCTGCAAAGCTGGCTTCATCCCTCCCTCCTGGCCGGCCGGCCGGCGCTGCTCCAGGCCTGCAATTATCCCGTCCCGCCCTCGCCAGCCTGCACAACTCACTGCCCCTGGGAAAACCCGACAGCACTGGCCCTATGGGCGTGGGGGGGCTTGTGGGTTTAATCACAGGTCCTTCTTCCCTTGGTGGTGACTGGTACCAGTGACTTCAGAGGAAGGGGTTTCCCGCATGACCCCATTCAATCACTGCCTGGCCCTGTGCCTCAGTTTCCCCATCTGCAAATGGGGATAATCACCTTGTGGCCCTTGTGTGTTTAGACTGGGAGAGTTTAGGAGCCAGGATTGGCTCACACTCAGTCTGGGCAGTGCCCGGTGCAATGGGGCCCTGATCTCGGCCGGGGTCTGGGCAGTGCCCAGCCTGATGGGGCCCCGATCTTGGTCGGGGTGTGGGCAGTGCCCGGCATGACGGGGCCCTGATCTCGGTCGGGGTCTGGGTAGTGCCCAAACGACGGGGCCCTGATTTCAGCCAGGGTCTGGGCAGCTCCCGGCCTGACGGGGCCCTGATCTCGGCCGGGGTCTGGGTGGCGCCCGGCCTGACAGGGCCATAACCTGGGTTGGGGCCTGTAGCTGCTCCCCTAAGGCACCGAGCAGGTGAATACAGATGAGCCCGTGGTCGTTACATCTGTCCTGATGGGTGGCCTCAGACATTGACCCTTTCAATCCCTTTTGGCCGCTCCTGACCCAGGCCAGATCCCAGTCGGCCCTGTGTCCATCACTGGGTATCTGAGCCCCGCAGGCCTCTGGGGGGCAGTGCCACCCTCTGCCAGATGGGGAAACAGGCTAGAAGCCGGGAGTCCTGGCTCTACCCACTAGACCCCGGTCAGAGCCAGCCCCAGCGCCCAGCAGTAGGGCTGAGGCTGGCTGGGGGGTCCCTGGTGGGGGGAGCCCCCTGCGGAGCCCCGGTCTCTGCCGCTCCCAGGCTGCTGACCCATGCTGCAGGCATTTTCTGCAGCTCGCGCCATGGGAGGCCGGGGGAGGCGGGGGGTGAAGGCAGAAGTTCAAAGCCGGCCCCAACCGCAAGGCAGCTTTCCCAGGGCCGAGGGAGGCCCAGGAGCCCGCCCAGCTGTGAGCGAGCCAGGCCCCGTCCTAGCAGCAGGGTCCCGCACCACGGGGTGGGGGCAGTAGTGAGGGGCCCCCCAGGAAGGACCCTGCTGCCCCCCAGGCTCTGGGGCTAAATCCAAAGCCAAACTCAGGGTGCTGGGAGTCTTTCAAGGGCTGCAAATAGAACCCAGGAGTGCTGGCTCCCAGCCCCCCCCGCTCTAACCACTAGATCCCACTCCCCTCCCAGAGCTGGGGAGAGAACCCAGGAGTCCAGGTTCCCAGTTCCCTCCCGATCTAACCACTAGCCCCGAGTGGCTCTCGCCCCAAGAGACTCCAGCTCCCCAAGGTGAAGTCCCACTGCCCGGCAGGGTGTTGGTGGCTGGGCCGTGCCTGCCCTCGGGGCCTGCGTGTGGGTCCTGCGGACGCCTGTGGTCAGCCCAAGCACGTAGCTACGGCCCCCCCGCCTCCTCCCTGGAGCCGGGCCAGGAGCCCTGTCCAGAGCCGTGCACTTCTTGGGCGGCTGCTGGCCGGGAGCCTGGGCCAAGGTGGGCCCCGCGCGCCTTTGAACGATGCCAGGGTGGCTCCAGGCGGGGCAGGGGGAGTGGCTGGGAGCCAGGACTCCTGGGTTCTCTCCCAGCTCTGGGAGGGGAGTGGGGGATAGCAGTTAGAGCAGGGGGGGCTGGGAGCCAGGACTCCTGGGTTCTGTGTCCGGCTCTGTGAGGGGAGTGGGGGCTAGTGGTTAGAGCAGGGGGGCTGGGAGCCAGGACTCCTGGGTTCTGTGTCCGGCTCTGTGAGGGGAGTGGGGGCTAGTGGTTAGAGCAGGGGGGCTGGGAGCCAGGACTCCTGGGTTCTGTCCCGGCTCTGGGAGGGGAGTGGGGGCTAGTGGTTAGAGCAGGGGGGCTGGGAGCCAGGACTCCTGGGTTCTGTGTCCGGCTCTGTGAGGGGAGTGGGGGCTAGTGGTTAGAGCAGGGGGGCTGGGAGCCAGGACTCCTGGGTTCTGTGTCCGGCTCTGTGAGGGGAGTGGGGGCTAGTGGTTAGAGCAGGGGGGCTGGGAGCCAGGACTCCTGGGTTCTCATCACGGCTCTGGGAGGAGAGTGCGGGGGTCTCACTTCAGTCTCCCTGCAGTGGCCCAGGCCCAGTCATGCTTGCTAGACAGGCTCAGACAGACGGGCTGGGGGGAGGAACCTCGCCAGAGCCTGACTCGTCCCCCCAGGACACGAGTAACCCCGGTGGGAAATGAGTGGGCTGGACGCCGTTCATCTCCCGGGGGTGGTAGGACCCAGCCGGGACGTGCGTGGCCAGAGCTGGGCGGGGGGCGAGCCAGGGGCCTGGACAGGACTCGGCACTGGGGGCACAGACGGGTGAGGGGGGGGATGCAGGCTGAGGGCTGTGGGAATCACAGTGATGCCAGACCAGCTGCCCCAGATGTTTGGGTATTTGTGGAGCCCAAAGTCTCGCCCAGGGTGTCCCCCTCCGCTGGGCGGGCCCCTGTGCCAGGTCGGGCGGGGGTTCCCCACAGGCCCTGCAGCTGATCGGACCAGACAGACCCGCCTGGGGTGGGCGGGAGCCGCAGAGGAGGAGCCTGGGAACGGTTCCTGCCACAGTCCCAGGATTTCACTGCAGAGGGGCTGTCCCCTCAACATGACCCAGCTGTGGGGCTGGAACTGCCCTCCCAGCTCTGGGAGAGAACCCAGGAGTCCGGGCTCCCAGCCCACCCCCACTAGACCCAACTCCCCTCCCAGTTCTGGGAGAGAACCCAGGAGTCCGGGCTCCCAGCGCCCTCCCCTGTCACTGGCAATTCCTGCATCACTCTCTGTTTCACCCACCTTTGAAGAAGTTGCAGGACGTCTAGCGGGGTGGGGGGCTTGGGGCAGCTGCTGGGACCCACCCAAGGAGGCCCGTGGCAGTGCAGCCCGAGGAGTCTCTCCACCAGCTGGTAGCAGTAGTGGGTCATTATCCTCCCTGTGCACCAACTACTAGAGGGCAGAACGGGGCTCAACTTTCACAGACGGATCAGGGCCGGTGCCCCTGAGGGGGGACAGGCCCCCTGCCCCTCACCCAGCCTGGCAGCCAGTCCCTGCCATGGGGCCGGATTGGGCCCAGCGCTCCCCAGCGGGAAAAGCCCCAAGCCCCCTATCCCCAGGCCAGCCCGTCACCCTCAGGGCATTAGGTTCCCCTCCCTATGAGCAGCCCAGGGTGAGAGAGGCCCCCGAGGAGACCCCCCTGGCAGCGTCAGGCTGCGTGTGCAGGGGCCAGGGCCTGGGAACAGCCTGGTTTCCATCAGCCTGCGGCCGGGGAAAGTGGAGGCAGCAGGAGCCTCAGACACTGACCAAGTGGGAAAGAATGTGTCAGGCCGTGGGGGAGGGGGGCTCCTTGGGCCCTCCCCTCCTCACACGCCTGCCCCCCAGCTGAATTCCCTTTCTCGTCCATCACACACATCCCGTCCCCTCCGCTGACCCAAGGTCACACAGCGAGTCAGGGCAAAGCCAGGGATAGAACCCAGGAGTCCTGGCTCCCAGCCCCCCCGCTCTAACCACTAGACACCACTCTCCTCCCAGAGCTGGAGATAGAACCCAGGAGTCCTGGCTCCCAGCCCCCCCCCCGCTCTAACCACTAGACCCCACTCCCCTCCCAAAGCCAAGGAGAGAACCCAGGAGTCCTGGCTCCCAGCCCCCCCAATCCCCGCTCTAACCACTAGACCCCACTCCCCTCCCAAAGCCAGGAAGAGAACCCAGGAGTCCTGGCTCCCAGCCCCCCCCAGCTCTAACCACTGGACCCCACTCCCCTCTCAGAGCCAGGGAAGGAACCCAGGAGTCCTGGGTCATTGTTAGACTTTCAACTTGCTGGGGCAGGGACCGGATCTGTCTGTGCAGCACTTGGCATATTGGGGCCCTGCACCTGGCTGGGAGCCCCCAGGGCGAGTGAGTGGAAGGAACGAGATGCAGGTGTGCAAGGAGCGGTGGGTGGTGTTTCCGTGTGCATTTGTGCACCCATGCGCGTCTGTGTCTATGCCATATATATGTATCTATAGGTAGCTTTGCACACCACTCACTGCCCTCTAGAGCCTGGATCTGGTGCTGCATGTTATGTGTCATATCCCCTACACTGCTCACCCAGAGGAGTGTCTCCTTTCACGCAGAGGGCTGGGCTGTTGGAGCAGGGGTCTCTGGGTCGTATCCCTGAGGCTGCTGCCCAGTTGTACATCCCAGCACCAGGACAGTTAACCAATGCTCCGAGATGTCCCTGGATGCTAATCCCCCCCACTCACATGCCCAGTGACATCCTAGAAGGGCTAGAACCAGCGAGAGCCGCGGGCATTAATAGAGTCATGCCGGGCATTGCTGGAGGGGCGAACGCTCACACCCACAGCCACCCTCCCAGCTGGGCAGCCGCGCGACTCCGTTTCAAATAGCTGGGATTCCTGGCATCCTGAACAGACAGTTCCCTGGGGAGGCCAGGCCGGGCATGCCTCCTGTGGGGTGGTGCACTCACGAGATCCTGTGTCAAGGGGTTTCCCAGCGGCCGGCCAGGCCTGTGCCCTGGGTCTTGGCTCTGGCAGCCCAGGATCTGGTCTAAGCTTCTAGCTCCTGGGGCCAGGGTCAAAAAGCTAAAAAATGTGACGCTAGGCGTCTGCAGGGAGCCTGAGCCCATCGCTGGGTGAGGGAAGCTGCCCCGAGTGTGAGTGATGCTGAGACGCTGCCTGGGTCTGCAGGGAGCCTGAGTCTGTCGCTGGGAGCAGGGGGAGCTGCCCCAAGTGTGAGTGACACAGCGACGCTGTCTGGGTCTGCAGGGAGCCTGAGCCCATCGCTGGGAGACGGGGAGCTGGACTGTGTGAGTGACACAGCGACACTGCCTGGGTCTGCAGGGAGCCTGAGCCCGTTGCTGAGTGGGGAGAGCTGCCCCAAGTGTGAGTGACGCTGCCTGGGTCTGCAGGGAGCCTGAGTCCATCGCTGGGTGGGGGGAGCTGCCCCGAGTGTGAGTGACGCTGCCTGGGTCTGCAGAGAGCCTGAGCCTGTCGCTGGGAGCAGGGGGAGCTGCCCTGAGTGTGAGTGACGCAGCGACGCTGCCTGGGTCTGCAGGGAGCCTGAGCCTGTCGCTGGGAGCAGGGGGAGCTGCCCTGAGTGTGAGTGACACAGCGACGCTGCCTGGGTCTGCAGGGAGCCTGAGCCTGTCGCTGGGAGCAGGGGGAGCTGCCCCGAGTGTGAGTGACGCAGCGACACTGCCTGGGTCTGCAGGGAGCTTGAGCCTGTCGCTGGGAGCAGGGGGAACTGCCCCGAGTGTGAGTGACGCAGCGACGCTGCCTGGGTCTGCAGAGAGCCTGAGTCTGTCGCTGGGAGCAGGGGGAGCTGCCCTGAGTGTGAGTGACGCAGCGACGCTGCCTGGGTCTGCAGAGAGCCTGAGTCTGTCGCTGGGAGCAGGGGGAGCTGCCTTGAGTGTGAGTGATGCTGCGACGCTGCCTGGGTCTGCAGAGAGCCTGAGCCCATCGCTGGGAGACGGGGAGCTGGACTGTGTGAGTGACACAGCGACACTGCCTGGGTCTGCAGGGAGCCTGAGCCTGTCGCTGAGTGGGGAGAGCTGCCCCAAGTGTGAGTGACGCAGCGACGCTGCCTGGGCCTGCAGAGAGCCTGAGCCTGTCGCTGGGTGGGGGAAGCTGCCCTGAGTGTGAGTGATGCTGTGACGCTGCCTGGGTCTGCAGGGAGCCTGAGCCTGTCGCTGGGTGGGGGAAGCTGCCCTGAGTGTGAGTGATGCTGTGACGCTGCCTGGGTCTGCAGGGAGCCTGAGCCCACCGCTGAGTAACGGAGGATCTTCCCCGAGTGTGAGTGATGCAGCGACACTGCCTGAATGTGCAGAGAGCCTGAGCTTTTTTCCCAGGCATCTCAAGGGGGGGTTTAACCCCCTGCCCCATGGCTCTGGGGGCCCTGCCAAGCACCGCTGGGGGATCAGGGTATGGCCAGAGCCACCTCTCTTGCTGGCCCACTACTGCCCTTCCACCTCACTGCCCCACAGAGGCATTAGGCAGGGCCTGGGCCCTAGATCATGCCGCAAACGGCCCCAGAACCCAGCCCCTCTGGGGGGTCTGATGTCATTCAGAGTCTGGCGCTGCTGGAGATTCGAGTCCCTGCGCCCCTGCCGGTGGCTTGGGGCCCCCTGGGCGTGACCGGGTCCTAGCATGGCAGGGAAGGGCATCGGCCAGGCTGGTGTGAGCCCCAGGAGCTGCCGGGGGCGTTGGAGGGGCAGGAAGAAAATGGGGAAAAACCCTTGGATGCAGGACCCCCACCAAGCGGCTAAGGAACCTCACTCCCCCTCCCCATCGATCGGTCTTTGAACCGCTCTGGGGTGGCAGAATGGGGGCTGCTGACACCGCCTGGGGCATCTGGGGTATGGGGGGCCCAGCTCCAGTGGTATCCAAATCCCCCCAGGCTGGGACAGCACCAGGGTGCTCTGCGTGCGCACGTGCACACACAGGACACGCACACACACACTCACCAGGCGCTGAGACGCACCCAGCTCTGGGGTGGGACGTGGGAGCTGGTTATCCGGGGATCCCTCACCTGGCACCGAGATGCAGCCACCTCTGGGGTGGGACGTGGGGGCTGGTTATCTGGGGATCCCTCGCCTGGCACCCAGATACAGCCAGCTGTGGGGTGGGACGCGGGGCTGGTTACCCAGGGACCCCTTGCCAAGATGCAGCCAGCTCTGGGGTGGGATGCAGGGGCTGGTTACCCAGGGACCCCTCGCCAAGATGCAGCCAGCTCTGGGGTGGGACAGCCCCGTCTCAGCAGAGCGGCTGCGGAGGTCATGAGGGCACGTGGAAAGCAGCTGTGCTCGTGGCCAAAGGTCCTGGGGCTTCTCCCGGAGTCAGCGCCAAGCATCTGCCACGGCGCCCTCAGGGGACCAATAGCAGCAGCTGCTGCTGGAGCAAGGAGATTTGGGGCCCCATGGGGTGCTGGGCTGCAGGGAACAGGGCGGGGGGCTCGGCGGGAGGCGCTGTGGGGCAGGGAGTGGGGCAGGCACAGCGGGGGGCTCTTTCCCTGACAGGCAGGTCTGGCCCCAGGGCAGCGTTAGGGGTCCCTGTGGGGCAGAGTGGAGTGGGGGGCTCAGCAGGGGGCACTGTGGGCAGGGAGCGGGACGGGTGCAGCAGGGGGCGCTGTGGGGCAGAGTGGGACGGGGAGCTCAGCAGGGGGCGCTGTGGGGCAGGGAGCGGTGTAGGGGCAGCAGGGGGCGCTGTGGGGCAGAGAGTGGGACGGGGAGCTCAGCAGGGGGTGCTGTAGGGCAGGGAGCGGGGCAGGGGCAGCAGGGGCACTGTGGGCAGGGAGCAGGGTGGGGGCAGCAGGTGACGCTGTGGGGCAGGGGGCTCAGCAGGGGGCACTGTGGAGCAGAGAGCGGGGTAGGGGCAGCAGGGGGCACCGTGGGGCAGGGAGCGGAGCAGGGGCATCAGGTGGCGCTGTGGGGCAGGGGGCTCAGCAGGGGGCACTGTGGAGCAGAGAGTGGGGCAGGGAGCTCAGCAGGGGGTGCTGTGGGGCAGAGAGCTCAGCAGGGGGCGCTGTGGGGCAGGGAGTGGGGCAGGGGGCTCAGCAGGTGGTGCTGTGGGGCAGAGAGTGGGGCAGGGAGCTCAGCAGGTGGTGCTGTGGGGCAGAGAGCGGGGCAAGGGGCTCAGCAGGGGGTGCTGGAGCAGGGAGCGGGGCAAGGGGCTCAGCAGGGGGTGATGTGGGGCAGAGAGTGGGGCGGGGAGCTCAGCAGGGGGCACAGTGGGCAGGGAGCAGAGCAGGGGCAGCAGGGGGGCACAGAGTAGGGCAGGGAGCTCAGCTGGGGGCACTGTGGGGCAGAGAGTGGGGCGGGGAGCTCAGCAGGGGGTGCTGTGGGGCAGGGAGTGGGGTGGGGAGCTCAGCAGGGGGCACAGTGGGCAGGGAGCAGAGCAGGGGCAGCAGGGGGGCACAGAGTAGGGCAGGGAGCTCAGCCGGGGGCACTGTGGGGCAGAGAGCAGGGCAAGGGGCTCAGCAGGGGGTGCTGTGGGGCAGAGAGTGGGGCGGGGAGCTCAGCCGGGGGCACTGTGGGGCAGAGAGTGGGGCAGGGAGCTCAGCAGGGGGTGCTGTGGGGCAGAGAGTGGGGCGGGGAGCTCAGCAGGGGGCATAGTGGGCAGGGAGCAGAGCAGGGGCAGCAGGGGAGCACAGAGTAGGGCAGGGAGCTCAGCAGGGGGCGCTGTGGGGCAGGGAGTGGGGCGAGAGGGGCTCAGCGGGGAGCATTGTGGGGCAGGAAGCGGAGCAGGGGCAGCAGGGGGCGCTGTGGGGCAGGGAGCATGTTGAGGGGGGACCCCCTGTGGTCATTGTGGGCGTTGCAGGCTGGGCCCACCCAGGGGCAAGCAGGGTGTGTGTGGGGGCGCCCAGCCCCCCTCGGCCCCACAGCCCGGGCCCCGTGGCAGGATCTGGGGGGGATCAAAGGCGGGGGCGGGGCCCGGGACGTTTAGAAAAGTTTCCAAAAATCGCTCCCAGCGAGAGGAGCCGGAATTTCCATGGAAAGACCCTGGGGGGGGGAGTCACTGCCAGGGCCCCACAGCCAAGTCACCCCCCGCCCCCTGCAGTGGGGCCTGGGGCAGAGGGTTCTGCGGCTGGCAGCCCTGGGAGGAGACTGATATAAACTGGGCTAGTCTCCCCTCCTCCCCCGGTGCCCCTCACTCCTGACCCACAGCCCCTGCCAGCCCAGCTCTGCCGGTGCCCCTCACTCCCGACCCGCAGCCCCTGCCAGCCCAGCCCTGCCGGTGCCCCTCACTCCCGACCCGCAGCCCCTGCCAGCCCAGCCCTGCCGGTGCCCCTCACTCCTGACCCGCAGCCCCTGCCAGCCCAGCCCTGCCGGTGCCCCTCACTCCTGACCCGCAGCCCCTGCCAGCCCAGCCCTGCCGGTGCCCCTCACTCCCGACCCGCAGCCCCTGCCAGCCCAGCCCTGCCGGTGCCCCTCACTCCTGACCCGCAGCCCCTGCCAGCCCAGCCCTGCCGGTGCCCCTCACTCCTGACCCACAGCCCCTGCCAGCCCAGCCCTGCCGGTGCCCCTCACTCCCGACCCGCAGCCCGGGGCTCCCCACTCTCCGCGGTGCCCTCGTGGGCTAGCCGGGAGCAGTCACTGACAAAGCTGCGCTGGCAACACCTGAATTACCCAGCGCTGGGGAGAGGAATAGCCCAGCCGTCCCCCCACCCGGCCCTGACAGGCGCCCCAGGGACCCCCCTGTGCTACCACCCCTTGTGGTTCCCCTCAGAACAGCCCCACTGCGGCTGCCAGCCCCCACCCGAGAGCTTGGGCTCCCCCTACATGGGGCTCTCCCAGCACCTCCGCTCCTGGCTGGGGGAGATCAGGGCCCCGCCGCGCCGGGTGCTGCACAGAGAGAGGCAGGGGGCTCCCCCAGGTCCCCCAGCACATCACTGACAAAGCAGGAGAGAACCCAGGAATCCTGGCTCCCAGCCCTTCAGGGACTGGTGCTTCACCAGCCCTGACTCTGCTCCCTGCCCCCTCCAGCTCTAACCACTACACCCCACGCGCCTCCAAGTGGTTTGCGGGAGCGGTTGCAGTGGTGGCGTGTGGGCGGCTGGAGCCGAGATGGAGGTGTGTGTGTGTGTGCAGGGGGGCAGCTGCAGTGCAGGCAGGGCCCAATCCTGGCAGGAGCCTGCCATTGGGGCTGGGTCCCCACAGCCGAGCTGATGGGGGCTCCCCGGAGCACAGGGAAAGAGTGAGGTGGGGAGGGACCAGTAGGACAAGCTCCCTCCCCTGTCCCTCCTGTGCCAATCCTGCCCCCCAGCTCCTGCCACGCGCTGCCCGCAGCGCCAGTGTTGAGCCCTGGCAAACTCATCACAGGCAGGAGCCCCCCCAGGGCCGGCGGGATCAGCAGCCCCCTGCAGCTGGGTCCGGGCGGGGGGCTCCCTGCTGAGCGCTGACCTCAGGGATCCTCGCAATCGGGCGCCCCACGAACACACAGACCCAGGGGCGAGATCCACGCCAGCACACAGCCAGGGCAGGGTCCTCCTGTTTCCCATCGGGGATGGGGCCTGGCCTCTCTGGGGGGTGCTGGCCCCAGGGCGTAAGGGTCCCAGCCATTCGCCAGGGCGCAGCCTCAGCAAAGGGGGCCCAGGGGCCGAGTGACCCCCGTGATCTGCCACGTGCCCCGCTGCCCCCCCCCCCCCGTTCTCCCACAGTCTCTGCTTTGACCCTGGGGCCAAGCAGGGCCAGAGCCAGCCCCGGGCACCCAAAACACGAGGGCAGAGACGTGTCCGTGTGTGTATGTGTGGGGGCGTGACACATGGGCGGGCAGAGATCACCCCCCCACACCCCCCAGCGTCTGGCTCACACTCACTCCAAGCTGACGGAGGCGGCAGTACCGAGCTGACCCCCTGCCCCGAGTGTGCCCGTGGGGCCGGGCGGTGAGAATCGCCCACTGCTCGCTCCTTCCCCAAGGGGCCCCACCTCTCTGCGTTGCCAGCGCCGGGTCTGATCCAGTGGTGCTGAGTTCCACGGGACAGCTGGGGTGAGGAGCCAGGCCCCTGGGAATCTCCTCACACGGGGTCACCCCGGCTAGGGGGCAGAGCAGGGGCGTGGCACTACGGTTATTCTCTGCCCCCAGGGGCGGACCTCAGATGCTGCGGTGCCCTGCCCCCTGGGGGGGGGAAGCAGAACTGAGAGCAGCCCTGAGGCTGCTGTAACTGATGCGAGGGGCCAGACCTGTGACCCAGACCCCAGATGAGGAATCCCGGGCAGGGACCGAGCTGGGCCTGCCCCGGGGAACTGGCTTCCTTTCCCAAAGAGGAACCTGGCTGGGGCAGGTATTTCCTGCCCAGGCCCTGCACCCCGGGCAGTCAGCTGAGCGGCAGCACCCCCACCTGCCGGTGGAATTTCCCACAGGGAAGCTGGGACGGGATCGAAAACCCCGAAAGGAAGCGAAACCGGTGAAGAAAAGTGAGTCACCTGAGGGATCAGGAGGCTCGATCAGGAGGCTCAGCTCCCCCGCCGGCTAGCGACACGGTGCCGGATGGCAAATCCCCTGGCGGAAGGTCCCTGCGCTGGCGCTGGCCCCGGCCCCCCTCCCCCGAAAACAGCAGAATCAAGCAGAGCCTGGGGCTGCTTGGCAGGAGCTTGGCAGGGCACTGAGGCTTGGAGCTTCCTGACCACACAATAGACACTGACTAGCACCTGGGGGAAGGGAAACTGAGGCACGGAGAGGCAAAGTAACTCATCACAGAGGGAGGGGCCGGGAGCCCAACCTGGTTCCAGCAAACCCAGCCATGATGCTTAGGCAGTGCTCCCCTGGCACAGCCAGGAACAGACCCGCCCCCCTGTTCTAACTCACCAGACTCCACTCCCCTCCCACAGCCGGGGATAGAACCCAGGAGTCCTGGCTTCCAGCGCCACCCCCCTGCCACCTGCTCTAACCACCAGACATCACTCCCCTCCGAGAGCTGGGAGAGAACCCAGGAGTCCTGGCTCCCAGCCCCCCTGCTCTAACCCACCAGACTCCACTCCCCTCCCAGAGCCGGGGATAGAACCCAAGAGTCCTGGCTTCCAGCCCCCTGCCACCTGCTCTAACCACCAGACCTCACTCCCCTCTGAGAGCTGGGAGAGAACCCAGGAGTCCTGGTTCCCAGCTCCCCTGCTCTAACCACTAGACTCCACCCCTTTTCTCAGAGCCAGAAGAGGACCCAGGAGTCCTGGTCCCCAGCACCCCCATGCTCTAACTACTAGACCCCACTCTCCTCCCAGAGCAAGGAGAGAACCCAGGAGTCCTGGCTCCCAGCCGCTCTGCTCTAACCACCAGGTCCCACTCCCCTCCTGGGACCCAGGAGTCCCAGCCCCCCCCTGCTCTAACCATTAGTCCCCACTGCTCAGCCTGCAGAGATCCCCCACAGGCAGGGCTGCTGTCTCTGAGCTACTCTGTCCTTAGCCTCTGCCATGGCAGCCTGTGCCGGGGGCTCGAGCAGCACAGGTTGTGCTCGAGCAGCCTCCAGCCAGGGCACCCAGCGGGCACCAACCTACCCACCCTGCAGCACAGCGCCCGCAGAGCTATCCTGTGCGCTCACGCAGTGCCTTGGCCTGTGCTGCCCCCTGCTGGCACCCAGCAGTGCATGCAATCGGGAGAGAACCCAGGAGTCCTGGCTCCCGGCCCTCCTTGCTCTCACCACAAGCCTCCACTTCTCTCCCAGAGCTGGGGAGAGAACCCAGGAGTCCTGGCTCTAGGGCCCCCCTCGCTCTAACCACTAGCCCCCAGTCCTCTCCCAGAGCTGGGGAGAGAACCCAAGAGTCCTGGCTCTAGGGCCCCCCCCCCGCTCTAGCCACTAGCCCCCAGTCCTCTCCCAGAGCTGGGGAGAGAACCCAGGAGTCCTGGCTCCCGGCCCCTGCACCCCCTGGTGCCCCAGGTCAAGCTGCAGGATTTTCAGGCCGAAAGGACCAAACTGCTGCTGTTGCAAAACCTGTTATTGAAAAGCTTTAATTGTGACCGTGCCCTGCTGCTGCCCCCCCTAGGCCTGCCCCCGCCCCACAGGCCCCTGCCCCAGGCCAGCCCCAGCGGGGGGAGGGGGGGGGGGCGTTCCCCTGAGTGGCTGCTTCCCGGTGCAGCCGTGGGCCTGGCCACGCGGCTGGGACACTTCCCGCCCTGGGGGCCCGGAGGCTCAGAGACGGGGCCGGCGTAGAGCCTGGGCTGCCCCGAGAGCCATGGATGTGGGGCTCACACAGCCCATGGGGATGGGGGGGGGTGCCCCAGCCCTGGAGAGAAGGGGGCAGGGACCCCCGATACAAAGGTATCTGTCTGGACTGGCTCACAGGCTGGGAGTGACCTGGGGCGAGCGTACGGGGAAAGGATCCCAGGTCACAGATTAGGAGTCTGGGTTACTGCACACGAGTTGGGTGCTTTGGGGAGGGGGGGGGGGCCTGGGGACCCCCTACTCTGCCTCCATCTCCTCCGCCTCCTCGGACTCCTCGCCGTCGAAGTAACGCTCCTCCTCGTCCCGCGACACAATGTCCAGATTGTCGAACTCCGGGTTCTCGTCCACCTCGCTGGGAGAAAACAAACCCAGAGCTGTGACCTCGGGGATAGAACCCAGGTGTCCTGGCTCCCAGCCCCCCTGCTCTGACCCCTACACCCCACTCCCCTCCCAGAGCCAGGGACAGAACCCAGGTGTCCTGGCTCCCAGCGCCCCACCCACCCGCTCTAACCACTAGACCTCCTCCAAGAGCTGGGACAGATGCAGATTGCCCCCTCCCACCAGTCCCACTTCTGCTGTTCCCCCCGCCCCCTCCCTGGGCAGTGGCCCAGCGAGTGACGCCCGGCACCCGCCCCCGTCACCTGTAATCGAAGTCACCGTCCTTGCCGTCCAGGAAGCGCTGGTGCATGCGGCTGGTGAACTCCTCCCGCAGGAAGGCCTTCTCCTCTGTGTCAGGGACCCAGGCGTCCGAGGCCGAGCTGGACTCCTCACCTGGCAGGGAGAGAGGGCACGATCAGCAAGGAGAGGATGGATATCAGCCACAGAGCCAGAAACGGGATGGCAGATCTCACTCCCCTCCCAGAGTGAGGAGGGAACCCAGGAGTCCTGGCTCCCAGCCTCCCCATCTCTAACCACTAGGCACCACTCCCCTCCCAGAGCCAGGGAGAGAACCCAGGAGTCCTGGCTCCCAGCTCCCCTGCTCCAACCACTAGACCCCACTCCCCTCCCAGAGCCAGGGAGAGAACGCAGGAGTCCTGGCACCCAGCCGCCTGCTCTAACCACTAGACCCCACTCCCCTCGCCCAGCCAGACTACATACTGACCTTCGTCGTCATCCTCCTCCTCCTCCTCCATGCAGGCGTCCTCCTGCTCCTGCTGGATGTGCAGCCGCAGCTGGAGCACTTGCTCCTGGTAGGAGTCGAGCAGGACGCCGGAGAGGGAGCAGGGGCCGGCCAGTGCCTGGTTGCCCAGGGTCAGCAGCTCCTCGTCGTTCAGGTACTGCCCGATGTACTGCTCATAGAGCAGGGGCTCCCGCGCCCGCATCTGCTCGTCGCTGAAATACTCCCCCCCTGCGAGGCAAAGAGAGCGTGGAGGGGCCGGAGCCACGGCACTGGGGCTGGGGGGCTTCTGGGGCACTTCAGGGGAGATGCAGCTCCCACTCCCCTCCCAGAGTTGGGGAGAGAACCCAGGAGTCCTGGCTCCCAGCCCCCCTGCTCTAACCATCAGCCCCCCACTCCTCTCCCAGAGCTGAGGAGAGAACCCAGGAGTCCTGGCTCCCAGCACCCCCTGCTCTAACCCACCAGTCCCCACTCCCCTCCCAGAGCCGGGGAGAGAACCCAGGAGTCCTGGCTCCCAGCCCCCCTGCTCTAACCATCAGCCCCCCACTCCCCTCCCAGAGCTGGGGAGAGAATCCAGGTGTCCTGGCTCCCAGCCCCCCCCCCCGTTCTAACCACTAGACTCCACTGCTCAGCCTGCAGAGATCCCCCGCAGACAGGGCTGCTGTCTCTAACCCTCTCTGTCCTTAGCCTCTACCATGGCAGCCTGTGCGGGGGGCAGCTGGGCTGACATAGCCAGGTCGTGCTCGAGCTGCCTCCAGCCAGAGCACCCAGCGGGCACCAACCTACCCCCCCTGCAGCACAGCGCCCCCTAGGGGCATTGGAATCAGCACCGACTGCCAGGGTAGGGCGCCCCCTGCTGGTCCGTGCCCCATAGCATCAGGACCAGGCTGCCACTGCCTGTGAGAGCAGAGCCCCCCAGCGCAGGGAGGGGCAGGGCCTGGCGGGCCGGCGGCCCCGTACCTTTGATGAGCTGCTGCAGGGCGGCGTACCTCTTGTTGCGCACCCGGGTGTGGCCGGCCTTGCCGCGGGCGGCCCGGCGCACCTCGTCGCAGTAGAAGCGCACTTCGTAGCGGGCGGCCAGGTGGGCGAAGCAGCCCAGGTGCTCGACGCGCAGGGCCCGCTGGAAGCGCTCCAGGAAGACCACGGGCTTGTCCCGGTACAGCGCCCGCAGGATGGCCAGCTTCTCCTCCGCCGTCAGATCCGGCTCGTCCTTCTGCTGGCTGCGCACCGGCAGCGGGCTGTTGGCCACGGCCGTCAGCATGGCCAGCAGGGCCTGCTCGCCCACCTCGGGGGGACTCCCCGGCTCCTGGGCCCCAGCCTCCTCCTGAGCCAAACCCGCAGCGTGGCTGGGCTCCAGCATCCCTCTCCCCCGCTGGGACGGGCGCTGCGGCCGTTCACCGAGCCGACTGCTGTCGGGTGACTGGTCACCTAGGGCTGGCAACGCCTGCATCCCTTCCACCCAGCGCGACAGGTACCGGGGCGGGTCGGTGACCTCGGTGTTCTTTGGGGGCCGGTCCTGTGGGGCTGGGCACTCCGGCACCTCCTGCCCCCAGTGCCACGTCTGCCGAGAGGGGTCAGTGACCTCGCTCCTCCTGGGGGGATGGTCCCCCAGGGCTGGCCTGTCCAGCATCCCTTCCCCCCAGTGCGACGTGTGCCAGGGCGGGTCGGTGACCCTGTTGGTATTGGGGGGACGGTCCTGTGGGGCTGGCCTGTCCATCATCCCTTCCCCCCAGAGCGATGTGTGCCGGGGCGGGTCGATGACCCTGTTGGCATTGGGGGGACGGTCCTGTGGGGCTGGCCTGTCCATCATCCCTTCCCCCCAGAGCGACGTGTGCCGGGGCAGGTCGGTGACCTCGCTGACATTGGGGGGACGGTCCTGTGGGGCTGGCCTGTCCATCATCCCTTCCCCCCAGAGCGACGTGTGCCGTGGTGGGTCGGTGACCTCGCTGGCATTGGGGGGACGGTCCTGTGGGGCTGGGCTCTCTGCCGACAACGGGGGAGGTGCAGCCTCCAGCTCCTGGGCACCGGCGCTACCTGCGGTTGAGACCTGGAATTAACGCTGGGCCGCCGGGCTCCCCCAGGGGGTTCAGGGCTGACCTGGGGCGGCGGGGTGGGAGGAAGGGACCCCACAGCCAGCCTGACCCTCTCACGGTAATGGGGGAGCTGCTGGGGGCCTGTGTGCCCCGCATCCAGCCCCGCCCACCAGGGGGGGTCAGAGCAGATCTCGGGGGGGAACTGGGGACCCCACATTCAGCCCCACCCCCAGGGTAACGGGGGCCAAATGGGGGGGGTCAGGGCAGATCTCGGGGGGGAACTGGGGACCCCACATCCGGCCCCGCCACCAGGGTAACGGGGGGATCCCACGGGGAGGGTCAGGGGGCAGATCTCAGGGGGGGAAATTGGGGACCCCACATCCAGTCCCGCCCCCAGGGTAACGGGGGGATCCCACGGGGGGGGTCAGGGCAGATCTCAGGGGGGAATTGGGGACCCCACATCTGGCCCCGCCCCCAGGGTAACGGGGGGATCCCACGGGGGGGGTCAGGGCAGATCTCGGGGGGGGAATTGGGAACCCCACATCTGGCCCCGCCACCAGGGTAACAGGGGGATCCCATGGGGGGGGTCAGGGCAGATCTCTGGGGGGAATTGGGGACCCCACACCCGGCCCCACCCCCAGGGTAACGGGAGCCCTATGGGGGGGGTCAGGGCAGGTCTCGGGGGGGAATTGGGGACCCCACACCCGGCCTGGCCCCCAGGGTAACGGGGACCCCAGGGGGGGGTCAGGGAGCAGATCTCGGGGGGGGAATTGGGGACCCCACACCCGGCCCCGCCCCCAGGGTAACGGGGTCCCATGGGGAGGGTCAGGGCAGGTCTTGGGGGGGGGAATTGGGGACCCCACATCCAGCCCCGCCTCCAGGGTAACGGGGGCCCCATGGGGGGGGTCAGGGCAGGTCTCGGGGGAGGGAATTGGGGACCCCACACCCGGCCTGGCCCCCAGGGTAACGGGGGCCCCGCGGGGGGGTCAGGGCAGATCTCGGGGGGGGATTGGGAACCCCACATCCAGCCCCGCCCCCAGGGTAACGGGGACCCCGCGGGGGGGGGGTCAGGGCAGATCTCGGGGGGGGAATTGGGGACCCCACACCCGGCCTGGCCCCCAGGGTAACGGGGACCCCGGGGGGGGTCAGGGAGCAGATCTCGGGGGGGGAATTGGGGACCCCACACCCGGCCTGGCCCCCTGGGCAACAGGGACCCCGCGGGGGGGTCAGGGCAGGTCTCGGGGGAGGGAATTGGGGACCCCACACCCGGCCTGGCCCCCAGGGTAACGGGGACCCCGGGGGGGGTCAGGGAGCAGATCTCGGGGGGGGAATTGGGGACCCCACACCCGGCCCCGCCCCCAGGGTAACGGGGACCCCGCGGGGGGGTCAGGGCAGATCTCGGGGGGGGAATTGGGGACCCCACACCCGGCCCCGCCCCCAGGGTAACGGGGACCCCGCGGGGGGGTCAGGGCAGGTCTCGGGGGGGGAATTGGGGACCCCACACCCGGCCTGGCCCCCAGGGTAACGGGGACCCCGCGGGGGGGTCAGGGCAGGTCTCGGGGGGGGAATTGGGGACCCCACACCCGGCCTGGCCCCCAGGGTAACGGGGGCCCCGCGGGGGGGGTCAGGGCAGATCTCGGGGCCCCAGGGCCGCTCCCAGGTCGGAGCAGGGTCCCGGAGGACCCCTTTGGCCGTGACACCCCCGCCCCGCGTCTCACCCAGCGGGGGCGGCCGGGCCAGGCCCCCCACTTCCGCCTCCATCGCGCGCGCCGCGCCAGGCCAGGCCGGAACTTCCGGGTCGCAGGTCCGCGGCCAATAGGTCTCCCCGCGGGGCGGAGGGAACGCGACCCGGCCACGTTGGTTCCGGGACCCGTCCGTTCCGCTGGGGGCGGGGAAGGGTCATTGTTTGTGCTCGAGGCTCATTCAAAGGGAGGAGATTGGGGGGCAGCCCCCCACCCCCACATCATCCGCCCAGGGGCAGCTGCAGCTGAAGGGGACTCCCCGCAGATACAGAGGCAAATCCTGCTGCAGAGGGACTTGGTCCCAGGCAATGCAGGGATCTGGTATTTGATGGGGTGGGGGGCTCCCCCTGCTCACAGCCCCCCCACCCCACCCCGACCTCACACCTGCCACTGGCTGAAAGCCTGGCAAAGGGTAAATTAACCCCTGGAACAACTTACCAAGGGGTTGTGGCTTTTACATCAAGCCAGAATTGGTCCCCACCCAATGATCTGCTCATGTTCAGACAGGAATTAATGCCAGGATGTTCTCTGGCTCGTTGTACAGGAGGCGAGACCATCGCAGTAGGCCCAGTCCCCTCAGGCTTTATAAGCTGTGAAATCCCAGCGAAAATACCCCTCTGGGGAGGAGGTGGCAGTACAGACTGCAGGAGAAGCCAGCTGAAAAATCCATTCAGAGTAGACTGGGAGGTAGCATGCGTTCAGTCAAGGGCTAATAGCTAAGAGGGTCAGGGACACAACCCCAGGCCCTGGCTGTTTCTAAACTTCTGACTCCCAGAAGCTAGGAGTGGATAACAGGGGATGGATCACCCCGTTGCCCTGCTCCGTTCATTGCCTTTGGAGCATCTGGCACCAGTCGTTATTGGAAGACAGGACCCTGGGCTAGATGGAGTTCAGATGCTGCTGCACAGAGAAGCAAGCTAGTGGCCCTGCGGGGTGTCGGAGGGAACAGAAAAGGGGGATCTATATGTTTTGGTGGACAGGTTACCCACCAAAGGCTTTGCTGAGTGAGCAGGCTTCCCTGGAGATGCACGTTTTATTCCCCTTAAAGGTGACAAGCTACCGCCGATCTCTTAGACCACGCTTTTCACATCAGTAGCTCTCTGTGCTTTACCAGGGAGGTAAGTGTCAAAATGCACCTCCATTCTGAGACAGCAAGTGCAGAGTGCATTGCCAGAGGGGCAGGGGAGATTTTCACATCCAGGGCATCTTATCAAGCTCAGCTCTGGCTAGTGCCTCCATCACATCATATTATGCTGGTTGGAATGATCGCATGGCCTGTTCCAGCTCTGCACACAAGGAACCTTCCCAGAAGACTTTGTCCTCCCCATGTTTTATAAACTTAACTCAATTTAGCAAGAGCAGGGCTCCATGCAGCTTGGTCTGCCTCCCTCACCTCCCCCCAGGAAGGGAGCTGTTTTAACAACAAGAGAGGGGCTATGACTGCTGCCTAGTGGCATAGGCTTGGAAGGAGCAGATCACTGCTAAAGGTCAATTTCACTGCACACACCCACTACCAAAAAATATTTCCATCAATAAAAATGTACAGCTAAGCAAGAAAGAAAAATGCTGCTTGACAACGTGGAATCTGATTCAAGGAATTTACTTGGTATATTTTGACAATTTGTTTTAACGGTTACACAGCGCTAACTTTCTGAACCTCCACGGCTCTCCTTCAGTAACTGTCTGACCCTCCCTCCAGCATTTCCCCAAACAGTGAAAATCTACATCACTAAAAACAGAAAAAAGTGCTTTCAGATAAACAGCCATCTGTTGAAATCATTAAAAAAAACCCTAGTTCTGCCAAGTTTATATACGCACTAGATTCCTTACGGTACCTCCATGCAGCTCTTGTCAAATCCGTGGTCTCGGCCTTGTCTTGGACTGTCACATTTGGTATGTTAAAGGAAGTACGGCTTTTTCTCCATTCTAAGAGTGTGAATCTGCACAGGGCCCCGCCCTGCCCCCAGCACAGTTACAATGTCAGGCTCGAGCTCTGAATCTGTCTGATGCCGCTGGGGCTGCTCACAAGCTCTTGGCAGAGCAGCTGTGCAACAAATGCAGGTCTTACTCCACAGCTGAGCTGCACAACTTGGGTGGTCATTACCCCAGTGGCAAGAGGCCAAGGGAAAACGGGAACGCTGCACTGGAAAGTGACAAGTAGGGTGGTGGCGAACTGAGCCTCTGGTGTCCAAAGGCACTGGCTGGCTTTTACTGAAGGATTTGAAAAGGGACGCAAATCAGTTTAAAATTCCTGGGCCACACCAACTGTGGATCTGGCCCCATATTTTAAGAGAGCGAGAGACCCTTACCTATTAAAAACAAGGACACTTAAAAATCTACTTAACTTTCCCCTGTTTATGCCACTTAGTTTGCATTTCACTAAGCCTAGGTAATAAACAGATGTGTCAAATTTCACGTTAGCTTATGAACAAGCCAAGGAGATGGAGCTAATCAATTTCTCTCTTTGGGAAACCCAGCTAGGGAAGGTGCCATCTTGAAAAACAAACTTTCTTTGAAAAAAGCTTTTTCCAAAAAACTCTCCCTGGATAGGTCTCTGAGTGACATTAGGGTTTTGTAAAGAGCTGCTTTAAAGACACTTTTCATGCATAAATCAGCTGAAGTGTTCCTCTGACTGAACTTTAGATGGTTTAGCAGCAGCTAGTACACAAGAGCTGTGGCAGACAGATAATGGGATCCATTAGCTATACACTGCCTGCTATTTTCCATAAAGTGGAGGCTTAGGATGGGACACGTTAACCATCAAATGGATTTTTTTTTAACCCCCCCGAGGATTTATGAAAGGGGGAAAGGAAAACACCAAGCCATTAAAGTTCAATATTCACTCTTTCTCCAAATACAAAAAGCTGTTACAATTCAACTCAGAACAAAGCATGTGCAAAGATACAGAAACTTAGACATTGTATAAAAAGTTACACATTTAAGATGGTTTCTTTTATTTCTCACCTGGATTGAGCAAAGAAATTGTTATCTTGATGAAATATTAACAGCTGCTGACCCACTGTAAAAAGTTACATAAAATCTAAAAAAAAAGCATAATTACCATAAAACAGCCATCTCCCCTCCCTCTTTACTTATTTTAAAAACCTTTTGCAGAATAGATGAATAAAGCCCCTCCAGGAAAGACTGACATTGAACTGCAGTGAAGCCTTGGAAGCTTGGAAGTTCTCACTAGCACAATTGTCTAGCGTAGGGGAGAAGGGAGAAGGCTATCAGGGGCCAGAGCTGGCCCTTCGCTACTGTAGATTTTAGACAAGGAGAGTCCTGGCCTGGGAGTACAGTACCTAGAACAGGGGAGCTGGTTAAGATCCTACCATTTTTAGAGTCAAAAAATACAAAGGAGATGGTTTTAAACACATGGAGAGAAATAATGCAACTTTCTTATAGGGTAGGAAGAAGGGAGCATGCCATTGTCTGTCGAGAGTGTACAAGGAAACGCATTCATCGTCAAAACTACAGAGAGAAAACAAGGGGTGGAGGTCCCACTTCCTTTGCCTGTTTCCAAAGATGGTCAGGAACCGCTCTGACGGAGCCGCTGAGTGAAACGCGGAGGTTTCCCGAGGGGCTGCAGGCTGCTCCCAGAGAAAGACGCAGGGGTGTGATCTCCTTAGTTCCTGCTGGCCTTCACTGCGCGCTGGAGCCTCCCTGGGAGCTGCCCGAATAGCTCCCGTAGTCGTAGCTGCCGTAATATGGGGGCCACTGGCTCTGGTTCTGATAGTATTGGCTCCACTGCTGGGCGTACTGGGGGAAGACCACAGAGTTAGTGCTGAGCAGTGTGCCGGTGAAGCAGGCAGCCCCCAGCACCACCAGGACGTGTTTGTCCCGGGGATTTACCCATTTCAGACACAAGACCAGGGTTTTCACGACTCTACCTAGTGAGGGTATAGCCCAGTGGTTAGAGCACTGACTGGGCGACTGTAGGCAAGTCCCTTCTTACCTCTGCTAGCCATGGGGACAGCCAGACTGACTTCCTTCGGCCAGTGCTTTGAGATCTGCTACGTACTAGAGAAGAGCTGTTCTTATTCTCCACTACACACCTAGCGCACTATGCAACGTGACTAACTTGTGTTGCATGTCGGTCTCTCCCGGGGGAAGCGGGTAGTGGAGCGTTTTGACAGGGACTTTCTACAGATCTGCGCTGCTGTCTTTCTATGGGAGAGGCAGGTTGGAGAAGCGTGCCCGGCACTGGGAGTGGAAGGGTTGATCCTTAGTCCTCGGGGCGTTCGTTCCCCAGTCTGGGAACGCACCAAGGACACTCTCTCTTCTGCACCAAAGGGCTCACCCTGATGGCAGAGCCCCGCGTTGCGCCCAAGGAGGGGCGTCGCTGACCAACCTCTTCGTCCTGGAGCTGCAGGCTCTGAGATGCGCTCTGCAGATGTGGCATCTGCAGCACCCGGCACACTGGCCTTTGAGACTGGCACTCCCTCTGGCATGCACAGGGCTGTAAGCCCAGAGGGGCCTGGCCTGGCCTTCAGGTGCTGCTGCAATACTCTACTCCACAGCAATGAATCCCTCGTGCAGCCTGGCCATCCGGTTGTAAGGTGGGATCTGTAGGGGTGCTGCTTACCCTGCCCAGGAGTGCGGTAAAGCCCATTGAGTTAGAGCACTTTCACCCAGCCACAGGCCTCAGGACTAATCTCTCTGGGGCAGACCCCCTTGGGTTTAGATTATCTTCTGTGAAGTACAATTAGCACGCACACGCTCTGAATGACTAGCCAGAGCACCAGGGCATCTCGCATGGATCCTCAGGCACCAGGAAGGAGTTTGGGAAGCCGACAGATCAGTATCGACGCTGATTTCTACAATCAGCTTCGAGACAGAATTACAGCCTAGGACGACTGCTGCTGGAAGTCGCCTGCCTGAGCTCTCCCGGGGACACCGCAAACATTGCACTAATCCTCAACTTCTCCGCTAACCGCAAAGAGGCGAAGGGAAGTTCTGCGACTGGCCCACGCTCACAGCAAATCAGCCAGAGCCAGGGTGAAACATGGAAACTTCCTTCCCCCAATCCTATGCATGGGCTACTCCTCCTTCCCTACAAGCATCAGTTCGTCCTACAGTCAGATACACCCTTAGCTTACCCTCCGGCCAGGTCATCGCTTGGCCGAGAGCCCGTCTCCCACCTACCTGTTGGTACTGGTTGTAGTTCTGCTGATTGTAGGTCTGTGCTGTCGGTGGTGGAGGCTGGGTGTAGCTTTGGCTATAACCACTGTAGCTCCCATAGTTGTAGTTGGGAGTGTACCCTCCTCCTTGGGTGTAGCTTGTCTGGGTGTAGGGCTGAGGGTAACTTGGCTGTAACGAAAGGCACAGGATTGTTACTGTGCGGCATGGTTCACTGACAACCATTCCCAGGCGCTCTCCACGCCGCCCAGCAGCATCCTACAGGGAATGGGTCAACTGCTGAGCTGCCCTGAGGTGAACGGGCCCGAAACATTCCCCCTGGGCAGGCTCAGGGTGACCCCAGCATGCACCCACTCTCTCTGTGGGGACTGTGCGTTCACAGGGCTCGGCATTCACGGTCGCCTGCTGGAGAAGCCAAGGAAAAGAGAGCAGAACCAACCAAGAAAGGAAATGTCAATTTCACTCCAGGGGGAAAAATGAAAAATTCAGATGAAATCCAGAAAGGGCCGTTCCTGACCTGCAGTCCCACCACGTGTTCCCGCCCAGCCTGACAATTCCAGGATTCATGCAGGCCAGCCAACCTCCCCCAGAGCCCCCACCACGCCCACAACTTGTCTGACTTTTGACATCTCAAAATGAAAATTTTCACATTTCTAGGGTCTTGCCCCATTGCAAAAAAACCCTTCCTTTTTACCCCCCTGCCGAGAAAAGGGGGAAAGTGGTAAAAACAAGAGAAGGCAGGGGAGCATTTCACTTCCTGCTTTCAGCAACTAGAAAAATGTGAGGGAAAGTTGAGAGGGAAACCCAACTTCTCTGAGATATTCCCAAAGCTGTTCTTTTTGGTTTTTTTTTGGTGGGGCGGGGGGAGAAGAGGCACAAGATGGAAACGTTTGCTTTGGAGGCTCTATGGAAAGGGAGTGGGATGCAGGTTCTCCAGGATGGCCTGGGCGCATTCCTGCTCCTGAGATGCGTCACCTCAAAGAACTCCAGCTTAATGACCTTCATTCCTCTGGCCAGCCAAACACAGAGCAGCGCCCAAGCACCCCCCCAAGCCTGCTCCATTGGTATGATCCTTCCTGGGGAGAGGCTGAGAGAAAGCAACAAGCCAGCCATGACCAACGTCAGCCAGCTGTGTGGGGAAGGTGCCCAGATCCCCTGGGACCGAGGGCGGGTTCTCTGACCTGCTGCTGCTGACTGTAGCTGCTGGGGGTGCTGCTGGGGGTGGCGGGCGTGCTGCTGGGAGGCTTGTAGCTACTCTGGTTGCGAGCAGGGCTGTAGCTGCTCTGTGGTTGGGTGTTCCGGCTGTAGCTGCCCCGGGGGCTGGAGTTGTCTCCTCTGGTGCCGCTTGTCCAGCGATTCTGGGTGTAGCTGCCCCGGTTGAAGCCTGGCAGAGAAAGCAGGGGCTGTCAACAAGAATCTCCCCTACACCCAAGAGGAACACATCTCATTGATAAACCCTTGTGGCTGTTTATGCGATGGGGCCCAGCACCCGAAAACCACCCCTCAGGGCAGTTCTTCAAAGGCAGCGCAGCCCACTCTCCCCAAGGAGTGAGGATCAGACTCCCTCGCACCTAAAGGCTTTGATGAGGACCCCTGCCATTAGGCTAGGGGCTGCACAGACACCCACAAGACTGTGTCCCCTCGCCCTGGTCTCAGCACAGATCCCCAGAGACTGACCTCCCTGCATTGTACTGGTGGGGTTGCAAAGATCCTCACCAAGCCTGCCTCCCCCTCCACAGGGTATGGGGCTGCACAGACAGACACTCCCTGCCCCGAAGAGTTTACAGTCTCACTGGACAAGGGGTGAGTGAAAGGATCAGCACCCCATGCTGCGCAGATGGGACGTGAGCCCCTAAGCCCCGCGGCACCTTGGAGACTCCACCCTCCGAGCGCTGCCCGGGAGCACACAGATGCTCTGCAGAAAAGGTAGGAACCAAATTCAGCTCTCCACAGGACCCGCCTCCGGCCGCTGCGTCGGCCTAGCTCCGTGCTCAGACTTCCCCCACCAACAGCTCTGACCCTGGGCTCTGGAGTGTGGGCGGGGAACAGGTGAGACTCTACCTCCTCCACCTCCTCCACTGCTGCCACTTCCTCCGCTGCCTCCTCCCCCACCGCCCCGGAAGCTGCCTCCGCTGCCCCCTCGGTTCTGGAAGCCGCCGCGATTGCCTCCTTGCGGACCGCTGCCCCCGCCACGGTTGTCGAAGCGCTGGAAGCCACCCCCGCGGCCCCGGAAGCCGCCGCCACCGCCCCGGTTGTCAAAGCGTTTCTCCGGCGGGGGCCCGGCTTTCTTGCCCTCCTCATTGTATTGCTTCACCAGCGTCTCTGCCTCGTCCCGCTGCAGCTCGATGTAGATCACCGCGTCCAGGAAGTCGCCAGCCTCTGGCAGTGTGAAGTTGGCTGGATCGCGGGCCCGGCGAGAGGGCGAAGGGGAGAAGAAAAGAGACGTGAGCTAGGTGGAAGAAGCCTGGCAGGGGGACAAAGGCTGCCGTGCACGGGAGCCCAGCCGTGCGCCACGGCGTCGGCCCACCAGAAAGGAGGCGAGAGACAGGAAGGCAAAAGTGAACAGGAAGAGAAGAGACACCATAAACCACAAAAATGATGTACGCATGATGTCATCCCCTCCCCAGCCAATGACAGGGAGAGAGACACTCTGGTCTCCACTGCATCCAAGTACCAGTCACCTCTCCTGCCCCCTTGTGTCCAGCTGCGAGAAATGCAGCCATAGGGGGACCAGACAGTCACTTTCATTTGGACGGAATCATGAAGGGCAGGGAGGGAGGGTTTTTTTCCTGTTGTTGTGGGAGAGGAAAGAAACAACCCCTAGCCTTGCCCTGATTATTGGATTCTGGGAGGATAACATGAAACATACATAACATCTTCCCCATTGGAACAAAGTCAGCTTGGGTTTATAGCATCTCTTGTTAAGCACAGAGGAGATGGAAGACTACAAAAAGTGAGACAAAAGGAAGGGAGGATAAAAGATTAATATCAGGATCAGCATTTCAAACCAAAAATGAATCTCTTTCCAGCTCAAACAACACAACAGTGTTTTGGCCGCGTGTGGTTTGTGGATCGGTTTGTTCATTTCTAGGATCCTACCTTTCATTTCTAACACTGCATGATCTGGCACATCCTTCCCCTCCTCATCAGTCCGCTTTATTGTTCGATCTTTTAAATCCTCATCCGTGGGACAAATCACAATGGCCTTGCGTTGGAAACCTTCAAAAGGACGCATTTTTCGTCTCTGGGCAGATCCATAAACATTTGTCTAGCAATGGTGACAAAGAAGAGGCAAAAAACGTTCATTATTTGGCGTTCTCTTTTCCAACAGAGCACTGTGGCCTGCAATGGTGAAAGAAGCCATGGTGCCCCCGCCCTCGTGCATGTAGATGGTTGTGAAGTACCCTGGACAGCTAGCCTACCTTTCTAGGTGCAGAAGCTGGGGGGTGGAGGTGGTGGTAATGTTAGAACGCCCACATTTGGTACTTTCTGCAATTCAAATGAGATCTTTCATTGCTTCGCTCCCCAAACAGAGAACCATGAAGACGAGGGTTTGTGCTTTGCTTTCTTTAGAAACAAGCGAGTGATTTACACTTTAAGTGGGAAGCCGGACAGGTTAAATGCAAACCTGTGAACTGAAAGGAATGTTTGTGTGTGACTCACGGGAATTCAGTGTTAATGTTTAAGCACCTGAGAGGCAGCGTTGCTAGCACCTGAGATCTAGGTGTGACTTTGACTTCCCTTGTGCCCCTCATTTTCCCCGTCTAAACTGGGGTTAACCCCTGTATCACAAGGCTGGCTAGGAGTATTCAACTGATTTTAAATCTTTTTAGAGATTAAAAATGTTATTCTGAGGGCAGAAGGAGCAATTCCATTTCACTGGACACTGGCAAGGCCTCAGCTGCGGGACTGTCCCGTACTTTGGAGCATCCTGCTTTAAGAAAGACGTGGACAATCTGGAGAAAATCCAGAGAACAAAAATAAGAGGTTTAGAAAATATGAGGAAAGGCTGAACGAATTGGGCTGTTTTGTCTAATGAGAAGGTTGGGGGAGGAGGCAGAAGGGGTATGCGACATGGTCACAGGTTGTTGTAAAGTATCAGAGGGGTAGCCGTGTTAGTCTGGATCTGTAAAAGCAGCAAAGAATCCTGTGGCACCTTATAGACTAACAGACGTTTTGGAGCATGAGCTTTCGTGATTGAACTACCTCATTATCTCTAGGCTTGCCTGCATATATATACCTGCCCCTGGAAATTTCCACTACATGCATCTGACGAAATGGGTATTCACCCACGAAAGCTCATGCTCCAAAACGTCTGTTAGTCTATAAGGTGCCACAGGACCCTTTGCTGCTTTTACAGGTTGTTGTAAAGAAGATGTCGGCAATCAATCATACTCCATGCCTCTTGAGGATGAGACAAGAAGTGTAATTGGCTTAATTTGTAGCAAGGGAGATTCAAGTTAGATATTAGGGAAAACTTTCGAACTCGAAGGATAGTTTAGGCCCGGAACAGGTGACCTAGGGAGGTTGTGGAATCCCCGTCACTGGAGGTGTTTTAAAGAAAAACATCTGTCAAGGATGGTCTAGGTTTGCTTAATCCTACATCAGCTGGAGATGGGGGATTGACTCTTGAGATCCCTTCCAGTCCCATATTTCTTTTATTCTACTCTGTGACAGTGCAGACCAGATGCTAGAGACATCCCTTCCGCCGGCTTGTTTTCACCAACTGGATTCTCTGCCATGACTGCTGAAGAGCGGCACAGATTCACGCTTCCCGCAGGTGGGCTGTTTTAAGAATGACAGAGGAAGTGAAGGGGAGAACAGAAACAGGCACATTACCCAGGAATCAGAGGCTGATGATGGAGGCAGCTTTGAGCCATCTAACCCAGCACTCACACAGCTAGACTGCCCAGCTGCTAGGATTCTTCCAGCTGCATGAGGGTCTCCTGGATGAGCTCGGATGTTACCACTGTCTCTTGTATTGCGGTGGGGTAGCTTCATCAAATACCTTCTCTCACATATGCTGTTTTAAGGGAGGACCCTAACCGAAGCTTTCTTCCCTGGGAGGACGGCCATGACAGCGGGGGTACCACTCAGTACACAGGCATCTTGGATTCAAAGGGGGGATCAAATAATAAACTGGGAAACTGAAGCCTCACGTTTTAACTTTATTCCTATTAAAAACTGACGTTTAGGTGGACTTCAACCTATGGCTTTGTTAAGCCAAAATCATTTCGCTCTCATTGGTTTAATGAGATTATTTGTTACATGTTTGTCACAATGCACATTTCCCGCCACAACATCTGCATTTGCTTTGAGCCTCAGTTTTAGTTCTAATATAAAATGGGATTAACCATCTCCTCCCCGGGGATTTCACACGCTACATTAACACTCTGCCTGAGGTGTACAATGGTTTTCAACAGACAGATGCCAGCCTTGATTGCTGTAATGCCAGTATCTAGTCAGTTAAAATTCCTCCGGTGATTAAGATCTTCACGACAGGCCAGTTAAACCCAGAGGTATGTGCGTTGCTGAAACACTGATGCTTCGGTTTCCTTCAGCATCTATTGTACGTGCTCAAGGGTGGTGATGAGCTGGAAACAACATTTCACACAAGTGCCCGTCCCAGACCAGGCCCAACTGCTCCCAAAGCGGGAGAGAATATCCACAGCCGGAAAAACCTCTGCAGCTACTGCTACAGCAGAGATCCAAGGTAAGGACACAGAATACTGCAGCAAAAAGGCGCCAGCTCACAGCCAGACCAGCACGCTCTTACCAGGCCCTGCCGAAGCTGAGCATCTAGCAAGGCAGTGCATGACATCCAACCACTCCGGCTTCACACGGCATGGCCACCTCCCACCCTCGGCAGACTAAGAGAACTGGAGCCAGCGGGAGCCTAGGTCGCACATACTAAACAGGTTCCAAGTTCTTGGCATCCTCTCAAGGCCAAGTGGCACCTAAAGTGAAACTCTCACCCTCTGCTGTCAGTTCCAGGCAGCGAGGTTACTCCTCAGCACTCCAGAGGAGGTCCAGGCCTACCTGATGGCCCAGCAGAAAGGGCAAAGCCCACCCCTGACTGAGGGGAGGGCCACAGAACTGGGGATCAACAAAGGAAGCAGTGAGGTCCAAGGTGCAAAAGGGGACCCTGAGCCCACAGCTCAGCGAGGTGAGGGACTGACACAGCACACGGCGTCCTTGCTGCTCTCCCCGGTCCCCAGGAAACGGGCTGATGCCAGCAGCACGGCAAGCGGCACATCCCTCAAACACAACACGGGCTGGTACAATACTGAGCCCCACGGGGCGCAGCCTGGAGAACACCAGAAAGGGATAAGGGGCGTGTTCTTATTAAGCTACTTTTCCTGATGCTCAGAGTGAACCAGGGCTTTGGAGCTATGCTCTGGCTCCGTTCCAGTTCCAGGCAAAAACCTGCAGCTCCACTGCTCCGGAGCTGCTCCGCGCTCCAGCCCCGGGCTCTGCTCCAAAGCCCTGGTGTGAACACCCAGGAACCCAGATACCTGGCTTCACTTCCTACCTGGGGATTTGCCTCTGCCACCCCAGGCTCTGCTGATTACCTTGCAGGAGGCAGGGTGACAGCTGCGAATGGCCCGAGGTCAGTCACAAGCAGGGGTGCAGAGACTGGTTTTAAGCCAATCACAGAGACCTGTTTGCCCTTAAATCTGAGCAATGCAGCCGAGAATCTCTGCTCCCTGAGGACTCAGCTCTGTCCATTAACTGGTTACCTTTCAGGGCCCAGGGCTTCGGGTCTTACGCTTTTGGAGCGGGGTTTTCCAGATGGTCTGGGGATCCCATTCTTTGCACAATGCACTAGATCTAGCCATGGAACTTGGGTTTCAATGATTTGGGCCAGATCCTCCCTTGGTGTAAAGCAGCTAGCTCCATCAGCATCTAGTGAGTGGCACTGTTCTACAACACCTGAGGACCTGCCCTGAATCTTTCACATGGCTACTGTACAGCTCACTGGAATTCCAATGAAATAAACATCAGCAACGCATTCATCCACAGAGCACTGATGCTCCCTTCCCTTAGTTGTATCTCCGCCCCTCAGCAGGGCACACACGATGCCAGCACAGCCAAAAGAAAGGCTAGCTCAAACTCAAAGCAAAACCGAGGCGTCAGTCGGCTTGGCCAGCCAGATTTCTGGCAATCTTTTGGCTGGCTGCAGCTTGGACTGCGCTTCCACCAGCTCTCCGAAGTCGGCACATAGCTGGACGTCTCCCCTAACTTTCGCAAGAAGCATGATAACGGGCCACGTTATTTTCTCAGAGCCAGTCTGCTGCCACGGTGCCCACCCAGAGGCTCTAGCCATATAAATGCAGCGAGGAGCCCATGACACTTTCACCAAAATACACAACACCCTTTGGGACAGAAAAGCACAAAATGTCCCAAAACAACAGCGCAATATTTTGGAGGGACTGTTACCAGTTTCAGATCATTGTGGTTGTTGTATATGGCAAACTGACGCAACTCTCAGCCACTTAGCAAGTAGGGCACCTTCAAATGTTAACAGCCAACGCTTCTCAGCTACTGCCAGACACCCCGGAAGTTTTACAGAGCGAACACAGCAAAGAGAGATCATGGCAGCTTTCCTGAATCCTCTGTCTTTAAAAGTTTTAAAAAATATTCAACTCTCATCTACATGATAGATACACAGTCAATTTGTAAACACACTCCTGCAAAGGAGTTTGCCTTGAAGCACAGCCGCTTACATAAAAGCACAGCACCCGTACAGAAACACGTAGCAGCTTACTGAAAGACGTGTACATGGACAATCTTTTTGGCTTTGTACTTCAGATACAAGAAGGTCAGAAACCCACCTCTTTGCAGTTTTACAGTTAAAACAGGTCAGTCACTAACACTTCATCTTATTTAAACCTTGCAAAAAGCTACAACCCAAGAAAACCACGAGAAAACAGACGGACAAAGCCTGAGAAGCATATGCCAAACCTAGAGTTGCCAAAAGAGTAAAAGATCTGGGACCATAACAGAGTTCACAGACGACGCTGTTACAGTCTAAACTCCATACTGAGCTACCTAAATAGCAGCTGAGGAAAAATGTTCTCTCTTCTTCAAGAAAGCAGCCAGCTGTATTGGAAACATGCTTAAACCTCTAACACAACCTCAACCTCTCGCTGCATTCAGCTCTGTATCATATTAAAACCAGCAGGAGCTAATTCCAAATCTTCCAGACACCCACACACTCACAACTCTCCAGCCCCAAGTGGGGAAGACACTTCCTCACTCCACATACGATCGACAGTTTGCTTGGCATCCAGATCTCACTTGTAGGCTCAAGGCAAATTTAATCAACATTATACAAGGAGAGTATCAGGGTTCAGAATTTTAGACGGATGAAGCAAAGAAAGATCTCATTTGCGCACCTTTTAGGCCAAACTGGGTATTCATTCGTTTTTTTAAATCCTCAGACACTAATCCTACATTTCAGGGTTATTGTTCAGGGGTCAATATACAGAACCGACAGACACGTATGGGTCAGTTACACGTATGCCCTAGTTAACAGGGACAGACTAAACCGAGCGCTGTCATCAAATACGGCTAGCGCCGATGTGTCTTAATAAAGGGAAGACACTAAATGCTATCCGCATCCTCTGATCTCTGAGACAACCGCATCAGCAGTAGGATTAGAGAACAGTATCTTCCTTTGGCCACCCTGCCTTTAAGCCTTAACCCAAAGCAAGGGTTTGCATTCAGTGTGCTGACAGGGAACCCCACATGGGCACATAATGAGCTGTATGGATTGCCGGGAATGCTACCAGCTAGATGATGAAGATCCAGAGTTGCTGGACTCTTCAGAACAGGGTTCTTTCAAAGCCCCCTAGGGGAATGAGATGCTCAATTCCCATTAAAGGTAAAGGGCTTTGAAATGCAGCCATGAGGTTTAAGCCTGCACACGTAATGGGAGGAAAGTCTGGTTTCCTATAACCCTGAGTGATGCCAGCCTGGCTGTGACTCACCTGGGCTTACCTGTTCTTCTCAGGACATCCATCCCAACAAAAGACAACAAACTACTCACCAGTGGTACTTACGGATCCCTAGGGCACTCTAGGAAACGTCCAGAGACCAGCACTTACCTTAGCCTATCTTCCCTGACCTGAAAAGCCAGTATTTAGTTGCACGGCCACTTACCTGGATACACTTTAAACAGAACAATCAATTTAGTTCCAAAAGCTCTCTAAATATTTGGAACTGCGTGCGGTTAAGCTAGGGGGATGCTTCCTATTACTCACCACGGAATGTTTGAACCCTCATTTCTCTGGTATGCCCTTTACAATGGGAGTTTTCCTTCAGCCCCAGACATACAACAGGGGTGTATGTATGTGCACATGGTTAACACTTGTGTAGTACACCAGGTAAGCCTGGTCACGCGCACAGGCGGACGCCAGGGAGGTGGCTGGGCGAACGACTCTGTACCTGATCCAGGATGTAGTTGCGTTTCTTCCGGGCGGCGATCTGGATCAGGCGGTTCAGGCACTGCGTTGCTTGCTGGATGAGGACGTCCCAGCGGCCCGCGTAGTTGCGCTGGCGGCGAAGTCCCATCACCTTGAAGGAAAATACGGTACAGGATTATAGCGCGGGGTCTGCGAACTGCTACAGGGTGGGATCCTCAGCACCTCATGTGGTAGTACTGGAAGTAGGATCTAGTGGTTACAGCACAGGATGAAGTCAGGACTCCCGGGTTCCAGTTTCTGCTCTGGGAGGGGAGTGGGGTTTAGCGGTTAGAGCAGGGGCTGGGAGCCAGGATTTCTTGGGATTGTTTTCTGAGTTGTGGCAATGACCCCTGGGAAAGCCAATTACTTTCGCTATATCATTTCTTTAATTTACATAATGAGGACAATACCCATTTCACTGTGCAGGGTGTATATGTCAACTCGTGTGTGAACCACTTAAAGGTTCTTGAATGAAAGGAGCGAACAATCTGCTCTAAGAAAAGGCTGAGTTGGGACCAGGAGTAAGAAAGGTGTAGTGCTCCCCTGTCACGTCTAATACAAGAGTGACTGCTTTCCAGCGGAACAATCCCCTCTGATCATCGAAAGAGGAGCAATCCACAGCAGTGGGAGACTTAGCTATTGACAAGGGCTCATCTCTTACCCTCATCTTATCCATGATGGCGTTTGTTCCCAGAATGTTGTATTTCTTCGCTGGATTGGCAGCCGCATGTTTTATGGCCCACGTGGTCTTGCCAGCAGCAGGTAACCCCACCATCATGAGGATCTGAAACACACACACAGAGCGTCAGCTATTGCAAGACCAGTGAGTGCGTTGTCCTTTCCACACACTAAGTCCAAGACCTCTTCTGACGCAGACAGACACTCCCTCTTACATGGGGCAAACCGAGGCAGGGGAGTGACTTTACTCAAGGCCATGCAATGACTGCTGATTCCCAGTTTGGCACCATAACCACAAGCCCATGCTACTTTACCCTCCCCCTCCTATCTGTCCATCCAGGTATTCAGAGCGTGCTCATCATCCTGGTATCTGAGATGCTACAGCTGCCACGCACCAAGAGAGCTGCTCTGAGTCTGGTTTAGAACCCCAGAGCTCCTGATTCCCAGCCGCGTGCTCAGACAGCTACACCATGCTGGAGAATCATCATTCCTTCAGCTGACCAGAGCTGCGGTGCCCTTAAAACAAGGCAACATTCCTAAAAACCAACATTCCTGCTTCTCTCCATTCTAGTGGCGTGATAGAGTTACCACTGGATGAGATGCACGCTAGCCTGAGGAACTCATTGCCACAAGGGGTCACTGAATCCAAGGGTCAGCAGAACTGAGAGCAGGACTGGAGATTTATATGGAGAACAAGAAGAGCAATATAAACAAGACTGGCGGATGGAATTTAAAGCCTCCGGCCCCCCACTAGAGGTTCCTGCCCCAAGTTCTGAAGTAGCAGATACTGGCCACTGGAGGCAGGATACTGGGGGAGATGGACCCCAGCTCAGATCTTTGGTCACAGGAATTGCAGGCAGTAAAAAGCCACCCCACACTGTCCTCCTCCAAACACTGTCTGATCTTCCCCTCTGCCCAGGAGACACTTGATGGCAGGCAGCTGGCGTGCTGTTTGGTGCTGTTTTCACGCTGATGGAAACGGTTCATGGTTAGCCCCAGTTGTCTCTAGCCTTACCCTCGGATTGTAAATGCCTCATGGCATGAAGCATGTGGATTATACAGCGCAATGCAAAACACTCACCTCACACTCTGCTTTACTCTTTGGTCCTATGGTCCCACGGATGCGCTCGGCCAGCGGAACATGCTGAATGAAGGTGAAGCCCGGGGGGACGGGGAAGTAGGTATCTTCCCGCTGCCCAAAGTTGAACTCGATGGCGCAGTTCTTCACCAGGACGTGGGGGAAGAGCGCCTGGCCGCCCAGCGCTTCCTTTCGTGCCCGATAAGCCACACCCAGCCACTTCCCGTTCTTCATGAAGGACATCTCCACCTCCTCCCCACACTCAAAGTCCTAGTTACAGGGGAAGAGAGTCAGTGCAAATGCAGGGCCAGAAAGAAGGACAAACAGAGCTAGTTACGGGCTGAACACCACACCCTCGGGCACTATGCAAACATGTGTTAACACCACAGCCCCCCACTGAGACAGCATCCCCAGTGTCCTGGGGAAGATCCTGCCTCTGCTGGCCCCGGCTCTGAGCTGTTTGCAAGCACAGTGCTGGCAAGGTAACCTGCTCCAAGGTCAGCCAGCATAGAGTGAGCAACTGACAGCTCCAGCGTGGAAGCCCAGTGCCGAGAGAGGTAGTTACCGCACGGTCTGAGCAACTGTTAGGTGCTTTCTGACTCCGCCCCTAACTGAACTAGTATGTGACTGAACATCCAGGAGGGCAGGAAGGTGGGCGTGTGGAGATGCGAATTCCCAGCACAACTTTGCACGGAAACCCTCATCTATAGCAGGGGGCTCTCCCCTACCACCACCTGCGATAACACTCCTGGGGGCGAACGCAGGAGCGAGCTCGGTGTCATATCTGACGCTACCTGCCTCCTCAGTATTTCAGGGTTTTCAGCTGCTTCTCTTCCCCTGGGGATCTTGCAGAGGGGACAGAGGAAGTGGGCTGACTTCACGGTGAAAATGACCAGACACAGAGTGCAGTTGAACGCACAAAGCAAACAGTCTGGAAGCAGAACGTGAAGCTCCTCCCTACGCACTGAATTAGTCTCAGGAGTGGGCAAAACGCAGCAGACAGAAGCTCCCTGTAGCGAAGGGAGTGGCAGCCTTTCAGCAGTGCTGTGCTGAGTCTTCACTTATTCATCTACCTTAAGGTTTTGCGTGCCAGTAATACATTGTAATATTTTTAGTAGGTCTCTTTCTATAAGTCTATAATATATAACTAAACTATTGTTGTATGTAAAGTTTTTTTCACATTTTTTAAACACGCTTCATTTAAAATTAAATTAAAATGCAGAGCCTCCCGGATCGGTGGCCAGGACCCAGGCAGCGTGAGTGCCACTGAAAATCAGCTCGTGTGCTGCCTTTGGCATGCATGCCATAGGTTGCCTATCCCTGCTTTACTGCCTGGACCACGGGCAGAAGCAAACTCCTAGAGATCCAGTCCTTTATCTCCTGCTCACTGGTTTTAGATCCCGAGGGCGAAGATTCAACCCGGCCACGGCCATGTTACACAGACACGATCAGGGAGCCACCCCATAACAGTGGCAGCGGTTGAACGACCCAGCTACATCTGAAGCAAACCAAGAGCTGTAGAAAATACCCTTGTGAGCAGTTAGTGAGGTGCTGGCAGGGTACATTGTATTTAAGAATATCACCGCAGAGGAGGGAAGGGGGTGGAGTTGCTGCAGTGGCTCAGAACGATTGAGCAGAGACTATGGAAATGAAGTGACTGAATATACTTTAAAGAGCGGCTCTGGGGCTGCGGCTGGTGGAATGCTCGGCCAGCAGCTCAGTTTCCACGCCAGGACGCACTGGAAGTGGTGCCTACAGGGGTGCATGGGGGACACTGGCAGCACAAGGGGGGGTCCCCTCGAAGAAGCAAGAGCCCATACTCACAACAAGGCAGGCGATGACGTCGTTCTCCGAGAATGTTTCGCCATAGTTCTCGAATTTGCAGCTGCTGGATTTCTTCCCGGTGCCTCCGTAACCATAGGAAAAGGGCTCTTCCCCTGAGGAGAGAGTCCAAGGGGCTCGCTTGGTCACGGCCAATTCAAACATAGGGCTGCACAGGCCACTTCCTTAACCGAAGGCTAATGGAAAGGATACAGGCCCTGCCCTCTCAGGGTTACTGCCAGCCCTGGCTAGCTGCACATGGCTACAACACTCCCAGCTTCACAGCCTGTTTCAGAGGAGACAGAAGAGTCTCTGGGGCTAGGGCATTTTCAGTGGATGGAAAGGGCCAAGCAAGCCCCATCTCTGAGCAAGCCACCCCCTAACACTGGCAGCAGCTGAATGGCCCAGCTAGGTCCGGTGCAAACCAAGAGCTGAAGAAAATACCTTTGTAAGCAGTTAGTGACGGGTTGGCAGGGTACAGGCCTCCCACCCCATACAGGGACATGAGAACCTGGGTGCCATGGCGATGGGTACCCAGGCAATTAGTGACAGCAAAGACTTTACCAAACATTTCAGCGCATCACAGAAGTAACACGATGTGTCTATTTGGCGTCGCATTTGAAAAGCTGCAGCAGCCCTTACCTAACTGAGTGCTGCAACAGTCCAGGGACCAGCCAATGCGCACGACGTGAGGATCGGGTTCTGTGGAAGGAAGCTGTTTTACAGAAATTTCTTCATTGATCTGGGAACAGAAAACAAGATTGAAATGACCTTCATGCCTAGACAACCAGAGTGTTCACAAAAAACTTTTTACATTTTAAAGTCAACGCCTGGAGTGGTCTGTGCAAGAACCAGGGACAGACACTTCAGAGAAGTAAATTACCAGCCTAACAACTCTGTCTCATCTAGAGCGATGCAGGAAAATGTGGCCCCAAATTCAGGGTCTGTAAAAACCAGTGTTTCCACAAAGCTGGGGTAGGGATAGCTCAGTGGTTTGAGCACTGGCCTGCTAAACCCAGGGCTGAGAGTTCAATCATTGAGGGGGCCATTTGGGGACTCAGTTGAGGATTGGTCCTGCTTTGAGCAAAGAGTTGGACTAGATGACCTCTGAGGTCCCTTCCAACCCTGATAATCTACGATTCTCAGAGTAACAACTTTTAATCAATGGTTGCCCCAGAGCATCTGCAATGGGATCATTGAACCATTGTGCTAGTACATGGTTTCTTCACCCATGGGTTGCGACCCCCAAGGCACTGAATGTTTTATTACATTTGAAAGCAAAGAAAATCTCACCCACGCCCCACACTCTGATTTTTCAAGGTAATGTGTTCTGGGTCAAGCCCTCTAAACACTAAAACGTGGGGCTGGAAGGGACCTCAAGAGGACATCTAGTCCAGCCCCACACCAGTATAACTAGAATCATTGTCACAGACGCTCTTATGGTAAATGCAATGGGTGTGTGTGTGAAAACTGACTTAGAACAAAGGGTTGTGTATGTGAAAAGACTGAAAAACAAGGTACTAGTACACCAGAGCCTAATAGTAAAACAGAAATGAACGAGAAACTGACAAGGCTATTTTCACAGCCCAAGCTGAGAGAAGCACAAGATGAAATGCCGAAAGCTTTCTAAAAGCCATGGGTTTGTTACATAACATTGGTGAGGAAATTTGAACCCACCTTAGTGCCGCAGTAAGTAACGTTTTGCAATGGTACTTTAAAAAAAGCTTCATAACTCTCTCAGCTCTGGGAGAAGTTCCTGTTAGCCTCGTCTGTGAGGGGAAGCAATGCTCTGTGCCGTCAGTGGCAGAGCTGAGATTAAAACCCAGGTGTCCTAGCTCCTTGTACTCATGATCTCTTCCCTAGATTTCTGTTAAGAAGCTTTAACAGACCACAGCTGAGAGAGGCCAGCAGCCTGGATTACTGGAAAGAATTCTCTGTGTTACATGAAGCAGCACTAAGGAACTGGCTAAAGGCATGACTTGAGTTAAGCTGATGTTTGTAAGTTTCCAGTTTACTAATTGGAAGTTTTCTGCCCAGCTCCAGACTGTGTGACAAATGGTGGGACTGTGCTGTGTTTTACTGCTAAGACTCATGAAATCAGCTACCAAGGGTGATGGGAAATTACACCTCCCTGTAGGTAACTGGGCACGGTGTTTTCCTCCTGTTTCAATTCCCCAATCCCAGTGCAGACGGTCTGGCCTGGCAGATCGCACACGACGTTCCTGAGTGAGTGTGGGGAGGTACGGGTGCATGCACAGCTCTTCTGGGGAAGATTCTTTTTTCCTGCTGCAACCAGTTTGAGAGGTTTGTGCTTCCAGCTGTGTGGAGTGTAACTACGCAGAGCCCGAAAGTGAAAAGAACTCTGCTACAGAAGTGGTCTGGTAGCCCAATCAACCAGGGGATTGGAAAGAGCAGCAAAGCGTTCCCATGTCACAACCACAATCCAAAGGCTGTCCACTTATGACCCAAAACAAGAGGCCAGATTGGACAGGTCTTCAGCCGGCCATCCCTCCCCATGCACACATGCTACGATCTGCAGTGAAACAGTCAGCACTGACATTCAGTGCACCACCACTAGGCATCAGAGTTAACACCAAGCCGAAATGAACGAAGACTGGCATCTCTTAAAGCTACTGCTCCAGGCTCTCTGCCCAGGTCTGAAGACTGCCCTGCACTGATTTACATTTTAGTCATGTTAAGTGCTAAGCAACCTGCACTTTAATTTTTTTTTAGAAACTTTAAAAAATGAAGCCATAGATTCAGGAGGACAAGATACAGCTACCAGGGAAAGAATCCAAGGCCACCAAGCCATTGCAAGCTGATCCAATTGACCTCTGCCTGAGGGATACGCCTAGACTGAAGTCACTAGCCCCACAACAGGAGTGGAGGGACTTTGGTCTGACCATCTTACAAAGGAAGCCAACTTTGCTGATTATGCCACTTGTGAGGAAAAAAGAGGGTTTGCAGCTTCAGCTGATAAAAAAAGAGGATTTAATGGTCACCATCGGTGAATTGGACACCTCCACGGAAAAAGGAGACCCGGGTTAAAGGACAGACATTCCTCTCTCACCGGAAGGAGGTGAATTAAATCTGTGTTGTTACTCCACAGTCCCTATCTCTCCTCAGAAGGAAGGCTACATAGGTGGTAATGAAAACAGGCATGAAGTGTACACGTGGAGATTGATTCCATCTTACTCTTTCCCCTTGGTGAAGCTGGATATTCAGACGAGTCATTAGGAACCTATTTGCTGTTAGTCCTATTCATGGCTAAGCCCTGTTTCCTGATGGAAATGCTCCCAAATCCAGCTCTCTTTCCCCACTGGAAGATCCCTAACACATGAAAGGTGAAGTTACCATTCACAGTGACTTACACATTGCTAGAGATACCACGCTGCTCTTACCTTCATCTCGTAGCAGACTCGCCCTTGCCTCACGCCGTAGGTAGCTCGGGCGCCTGACCACAAATAAGCGAAGCCTTCTATGGTCAGCGGGTAGCCACTGTATCGGTCCCTGGCTACTTTGAAATGCAGGTCGCAATTATCTAGAGGACAAGGAGGTCTGGTTGTTGACTGGAACAATATGGAGGTGATCAGTGCACTAGATTGGCTAAGAACCGCACGCCACCTCCTATGCCTACAGCCCCTTGCACAATGAGATTTTAGGCATTACCATAATACAGTAAAAGCCCTGTTCTTGGCGTTCCCCCACTCCCCGACCTGCCTGTGTGTCTCATCCACCTGTCACACCTTGTCTTGGCACAAGGAGCAGCTTGGATTATAAATTGTGTGGAGCAGGAACCACCATTTACTCTAAGTTTGCAGCATGCCTAGCACAGCTTGGGCTCTCAGTTCAATTCCCAGCTCTGGCACAAGTTGTTCTGTCTCTCTTCACCTCAGCTCCCGTCCATAAGACGGGGAGAACAGAAGGGCCTCTCCCTATCTTGCACCCCCCACCTCACTGGACTGGCGGGGGGATCAATACACTGCAGAACATGAGACGCTCAGGTACTACCATGATAGGGGCCAGATAAGGACAAGAGAGACGATGAGATCTCTGGGGGCTGAAAAATAAACAAGGGAGCAGGAAAGACCTTCAGTCAGATGTAAAACCTGTGCTCATTAACACTTTTAAATTAAAACAGGAAGGAATTCGGGGAAGTCCTCAGACTACATGACCACAGCTGTCCTTCTGGCCTTGGACTCTATGAATTCCAACGCATAAGCACTACAGAGAAAGGCAGTCTTTGTTAAAGGCACATTAGCCCTGCCCCTCAGTTATGGGGAGAGAAAGCTGCCAGTATCTCTCTGGGCCCCCTTGAGAGTCCTCCCGTCAAACCAGAGAAGTCTAGTCTTGCTGTCCTGGATAACTTTCAAGTTGAGAAGAGGCAGGAAGGAGACCATCAGGTAAAGGTATTTGGGGTGCAGGGTGCCACCATTCTCTGCCCCCTGCACTCACATGTATCAATGGCCACTAGTGTCTCATCAAACTCTTCTTCGTCATCTTCTGCAGGAGGCTGAGGCGATCGTCCCCTAGAGCAAAAACACCAAGGCACCAATGTTACTCATGTGTCAACCAGCAAGGCAGAGCTTTGGGGACAAAGAGCGGGAAGAAGGCCTGGAAGGATTTCAGAACTGTCAGACTTTCACTGGGACAGATCAGTATGGATTTGCAACCAGAGACTCCTACTAGAAAAGCAAAGGTGAAGAGGCTCTCCGGGAACATTTGACAGTGGCCCTTTTTCCCACCACTGAAAGCTTCCAGGTTTTCATCACGGGATGTTACCTTAGGCCCTGCATCTGGTAGAGTTATTGACCCTGTACAAACAGCTTGTAACAAACCTCCAGAGAAGAACAGTGAAACTGACACTTGCCAATAACCGGTACAGGCTGTGGGGAACACAGAACCAGACCTGTTCTTAAAACACACGAACTCTGACTAAGACTGGATGGAAAAAATTTCATACGGACAATCACTTTCTTAAATACAAGCAGGCTTGGCAGAACTGGATTTTTATTGTTTATCATATTGACGGATAATATAGTTGCTTTCAACTTTTTTATGTATTTAAATTTTCACAGTTCAAAGAAATTCTGAAGGGTCAGATAACAGGGGCATCAGATGATTATTTAACAACAGCAGACATGGAGATGCAAAAAGTTAAAACTTTCATAAAGTTATAACTTTATCGTCAAAATATACCCAAGAAACAACCCGAAATCAAACGAGTAGGTTCTCAAGCAGTGTTTTTCTCACTCTGCCCATCTTGATCATCAGTGGACCTTTCTTTGCCCATCTGTGTGTGTTCGATGAAATTGATCTTTACCAACTTTTACTGATAAAAATCTAATCCTTCCAAGCCTAAATACAAGGGAGAGCCTGCCACAAACCAGGAAGAGCCAAAAGCTCTAAGAGGAGATACCATCTTATAATTCTTATTTCGACAGATACAAGTTACGCTCCCAGCTCTTTCCAAACTCAGCTTCTAGGACTCTCCTTAGCTCCTGGCCCAGGAATAAACGTCCTTAACTGCCATAAACCAGAGACTCATTCAGGTTTCCCTCCGTGAGCTCACCTCTTATCTTCCCGGTGTTCGTAATACCCTCGCCCTCGCTGCTCTTCATAAGGTCTCTTGCGGCCCTGTGGCTGCTGCTGCTGTCTGGGCTGAGATGGATCAGGTGCATTGTAGCCAGAGGGGGGCGCATTGTAGCCAGCAGTGGGGGCGCTGTAACCAGAGCTGGGAGCACTGTAACTGGAGGTGTTGTAGCCAGAGGAGGGTGCATTGTAGCTAGGGGCGTTGTAGCCAGGAGCCGGCATGTTATAGGCAGGGGCCGGCATGTTATAGCCAGGAGTTGGTTCTTCTTGCTTTAGTTCTGTCTTCATCTCTGCATTTCAAACAGGCAGTGAGATTAAAATATTCCAGTCACCCATGACAAGACAGGGACTCCTCTGCCTTTACTGAGAGCTGCTCAATGCTGCTAACAACCCCACCACCCCTCCCCGGGGTATTTTTGCTATGATAATTCATCCTTTTCCCCCAGTGTGATTAAAAGGGATTAGTTTACAGGGCTCCATTATTTCCCTATTCCTAATCGCATGTTCAGGACCAGTCCTTGGCAGGATACGGGTCTCCAATTATTTCTAGCCCTATTAGGCTGCAAAATACTGCAACCATGGGGGATGACAGGAAGCAAGCTGGGGATCAGAGAGATGTCATTTTAAGGTCTGATGTCTTGTGATCTTTTTGGCAACAATACATTCAGCTGCTGTACCCCAGTGGGAATCAAAATCACAGCTTTTCCAGGGGATGCAGAAATTGTTCCTAGCCTTGAACAACCACAAAACGCTGGATCATAAATGCACCACTGATCTATACTAGGGTTTTGGAGAGCTGTCTAAGAACAGGCTATTTCAAGTCTCAGGCATCAGAACAGTGTAGCTTCCGTCCCTCGATACTGCCTTTTGAGTGCCTGTCAGACTGAAACCAGTTCTTTGATCACACTACACAATGGGGCAATACAACTGCAAACCCCTATCAAAGGCTTACACAGCATGGGGAAGGGAGGGGAAGAGAACCACAGAAAGCTTCCTTCTTCCGGTAGGGACTGATCCACTAGCACAGGAGAGCTCTGGGCACCACAGTGACTTAAGGCAGTAATTACATGCCCATTCGTTATAATCTTACTTTTCAAAGAGTTTTGCTGACAAGGCCGACTTTAAAATGAACATTACCTGAGTGTAAGACCGGACGCTCGTGGTCTAGAGATCTCCTCTCGTACTTGGATTCGTTCTCCTGTTTAATATTGCAGTGCTCGAAGGACTGATAACCCTGGGGGTCATTCTGATGAGTATTGTTATCGACACCATCTTCAAATAGAAACAGGCATTAAGGCCGTTACTTACAACGGACTGTAACTAGAACGTGCAGAGGAAAACGGAGCTTCAGCATTTTATCACCAGGGAATTGGTCCCTGCACCTTTTGGGACCTATGCACTGAAGATTAACAGGCCTGGCACCCAGCACTCTCAGAAACTTATCGGGAACGGAAAGAAGCCAACCACTTGTTCACTGCAAAAGAGGCATGTGCTTCAGTCACAAAACTTTTCCAAAGGAAACAACCCAGTTTCCACTAAAAACAACCAAACTCTGAAATCCCAGAGTAAGACGAGTCTCCTAACCAACACTCCAGCAAACAATGACAGACACAACACTTCCCACACGGCAGTATTGACCTGTGACCCTCATGTCTAGCCCTGGAACCAGCAGGACTGATAAACTGCCATTTACTTTCCAAGATCCACAAAAAGCAAAAGTGAAAGTGGCAAGGGAGGCACCACCACCTTCCAGGGGAAATGCAGAACAGCCAATTTTGGTGATCTGCTCAGAGGCCATCAAACAAATTAGCAATGATATAGCAAGAGCATCTCAGTGCAGACCCTAAGCAAACCAGTGTCCTCTAGCGAAACACTGCCTGGTGGCTCATTCCCTTTCACAGCACGATGAGGTATCTTAGCAAGTTACACGGAAATACCGCATGCCAGAGCAGCGCAGAACCTGTACAAGATGCACCATTATTAAGGATAAAAGTATGCCTCAAAGAGCCGTTAGCAAGCAAACAAGCTGCCCAGGGAGACATGCTTCCAGGCACCAGAGATTTAGGATGGTTTGAAGTGTAATATAGTAAAATGGTAAGATGACTAGCAAGGTCAGACCCATACATATGCCCAATGCCGAACCCCGAGGGGCAGTTCAGTTTCTGTCTGTATAAAATAGAACTGATCAAATATATTACCCAGACATCTGCACACTTGCACATGTAGCTCCTCCAGCCGGACAGTCGCACCATGTAGAAACATTAGGCCAGCAAAAAACAGTGGAGACACTGCTCTACAGCACCTGCCAACACCAATTCTACCACCAAAGCAGACCCTAACCCCCTGGTAAACGGGGGGAAGCTGACAGAAGTCGAGATGGGCTGTCAGGATTCCCATCTGCCAAAATCCATCAACAAGAAAATGAAAGGAGGAACTACTCTGGGAAGGAGCTGACCCTGCTCTGGACCAAAATAAAACCAATCACGTGGTGTAACAGGTAAGCACCAGCAGCTGGCAGAAGGATGCAACGTTTCCTCATTAGGGGCACAGAGGTCTGTCAGGTAGATCTACACACGCTTTCTATGCCTACTCCCCCACCTCAGTACAAGATGGCTGGGACTTGCTCGTTGTGTCAGAGTTGGGAGTAGAACCCAGGAGTCCCGACTTGCTGTCGCCATGTCCCCTGCTCTAACCCCTAGGCCACACGCCCTGGGGCTGGGTTAGCACATCACGCCTGCCAAGGGGTACGCCCCTCGTGACAAGAGGAGCCCGGGGAGAACGTGCGTGGTCCCAACAGCCGCGGCGGAGATGCCTGGCCCATTGCGGAGACCAAACAAGGCCCAATGCAGCTCTCCTGGCTGTGACCTCAGGTGACACCAGTGGGCAGAGCTGCCGCCAATCTCAGCATGCGATGAGACGCAGGGGCCTCGGGACTGTGATGCCCACGTGCCCCCGGTGAGGTAGGTCCCCTGGGGACAGGGTGATCAGATGTCCCGATTTCTGGGTCTCTCTCTTATATAGGCTCCTATCATCCCCCCTCCCGATTACTGACACTTGATGTCTGGTCACCTCACCTGGGGACTTCAGTAACCGGCCGCCCGCACCCGACAGCGACGCCATCAGCACGGGCCAGCCCTGGACTGGGGGTGCCTGTTACCCCACCAACCCCCCTGGACCCCCACGTTACCCCCCCCGGACCCCCACGTTACCCCCCCCGGACCCCCATGTTACCCCCCAGCCCCCACATCACCCCCGCCGACCCCAACGGACCCCCCACGTTACCCCACGTTACCCCCCTGGATCCCCACGTTACCCCCCAGCCCCCACATCACCCCCACATCACCCCCCCTGAACCCCCAGGGCCCCCCCGTTACCCCCTCAGGGCGCCCACATCGCCCCCGCCGACCCCAACGGACCCCCCCTTTGCCCCCCCGAATTCTGCATCACCCTCCTCCCCAGCCGCCACGTTACCCCCCCGACCCCCCCGTTACCCCGCCAACCCCCCGGGCCCCGCGTCACCCCCCCGCCCAGCCCCCGGGGAGGGGAGCCGGGCCGGGCCGGGCCGTTGCTGACAGTCGGGGGCGGGGCCGGCTCCCCCCGCCGGGCCCCCCCGCGCCGCGCCGCGCCGCGCCGCGCGCCCCTCACAGCGTCCGTCGGGCGCCTGGTCCCCGGGCCCCCGCCGGGCCCCCTCGGCCTCCAGCGCCGCCTGCAGCCGCTCGGCCAGCTCGGCCTTCAGCCCGCGCGTGTCCAGGCCGCGGCGGCCCAGCTCCTCCTTCAGCTCGTTCACCCGCAGCCGCCGCACGTCCATGGCGCCGCTCCCCGCCCCGCGCTGGGCCCGGCCAGCGGCTCAAAATGGCCGCCATCGCCCTCCTCCCGGCCCGCGCCGCGCCGCCGTGCCACGGGGCCGCTGATTGGCCGAGCGCGCCCCGCCGCGATGCAAGGCCGCTTCTCATTGGGTCACAGCCTGGCCGCCCCTCCTCCCTCCCGCGCCGCCCGTCTCCCGCTCGCGCTTAGTTTGTCAGGGGAGCTCCCATTGGCCAACGATAGCGACGGCGTTGTAACAGGCCTTACCATTGGCGGCAGGCCGCCTCCTGTGTGAGTCAATCAAACAGAGCCTCGAGGGTGTGAAGGGTGAACTTGATGGACAGCTGAAGGGTGGGCGGGGTCAGACCTACTTTGGACCAATCACAACGGCGTCCCATAATTTCCTGTTGAGTATCTCATTGGCTGAGCCCTGGGTTTATTTGTTTTCTGGGCATTTCCCATTCGCTGAGCCTGAGAGGGAGGGTGTGAGCTTGTCTGCCATTGGCTGACCCCGGGGGATATTTTGTTTCTTTGTAGAAGGGATTATTTTATTAGTGCATTTCCCATTGGCTAAGCCCAGGGTGGGAGTGTTGCAGGTGCATTTCCCATTGGCTGGGCCCTGGAAGTGGAGGGAGTTGTATGTGCATTTTCCATTGGCTGGGCCCCAGGGAGGGAGATTGTAGGTGCATTTCCCATTGGCTGGGCCCCAGGGAGGGAGATTGTAGGTGCATTTCCCATTGGCTGGGCCCTGGGGGATTTATTCTTAGTGCATTTCCCATTGGCCGAGCCCTGGGGGGATTTATTCTTAGTGCATTTCCCATTGGCTGAGCCCCGGGGGTTTTATTGTTAGTGCTGATCCAGGGTGTGTTTGGTTTGCTCAGGCAATGCAGCCCTGCAGGACTCAACGCGCCGCCTGGCCCAGTGGCAGGACGGCCAGTGGCTTTAACATAACCTGGACTCACGCTGGGCAGGCGAGGGGCACTGGCCTGCCCTGTGCGCCAGACGCAGGGTCCATCCCTCCCCGACCCTGAGCACGGCGCTCGGTTACTGTTCTGAGTGACACCAACAAACGGGGCTGCGCTCACATGATCACGTTTATTCGCTACCGGGAAGTTCTAAGCAAAATCAGGCTCCGGTGGGGCCTCAGAAAACACATGAGAAGCGGAATCGCTGACCCCCAATCCGGGGAGCCGAACTGGTCCTGGCTGTAACGCCAGCGAGGCAATGGGATGAATGGAAACCCAAGAGAACAATGACCCGGAAACCCCAAAGGTCTGATTGTCTGTTCTGGTCCCTTTGCCCCAATCCAGTCGTGGGCAGTGGACTTAGGGTAAAGGGGGATCGGGAGCTGAGATCGCAGCCCCACCCGCGCTTGCATTGGATGGGGTGGCAGAAACCGGATCGGGGCAGGAGGCAGAGTCCGGGAGCTGGGAGGGGGAATCTCCCTCGGCCCTTGAGCAAACTTAGTTCTAGCCGAGAGGTTTAAGAGAAAAAAATCACATTGGTTGGCTCTAGTGATGCAGCTGGAGGTGGGAGAGGAGGAAGCTGGCCAGTGGCTGGGGAAGAGGGCAGGAGGGAGTGAAAGGATCCGGGGAGCAAGGGGCAGGGAAGGGGGGGAAGGAGGGGGGGGGGAAAGGGAAGGGGTGGATGGGAGCTTGCAGGTGAATGGAAGGGGGGAAAGGAGGCAGGGTGGAAATGGAGGAACAGAGGAGGCTGGGCCGGAGGAGGCAGAGGGGGATGGAGGAACGGAGGAGGTGAGAAGGGGATGGAGTAACGGAGGAGGCTGGGCTGGAGGAGGCAGAGGGGGATGGAGGAACAGAGGAGGCTGGGCCGGAGGAGGCATGGTGGGAATGGAGGAACAGAGGAGGCTGGGCCGGAGGAGGCAGAGGGGGATGGAGGAACGGAGGAGGCTGGGCCGGAGGAGGCAGAGGGGGATGGAGGAACGGAGGAGGCTGGGCCGGAGGAGGCAGAGGAGGATGGAGGAACGGAGGAGGCTGGGCCGGAGGAGGCAGAGGGGGATGGAGGAATGGAGGAGGTGGAGGGGGATGGAGGAACGGAGGAGGTAGGAAGAGGATGGAGGAATGGAGAAGGCTGGGCCGGAGGAGGCAGAGGAGGATGGAGGAACGGAGGAGGCTGGGCCGGAGGAGGCAGAGGGGGATGGAGGAACGGAGGAGGCAGAGGGGGATGGAGGAACGGAGGAGGTGGAAGGGGGATGGAGGAACGGAGGAGGCTGGGCTGGAGGAGGCAGAGGAGGATGGAGGAACGGAGGAGGTGGAAGGGGGATGGAGGAACGGAGGAGGCTGGGCTGGAGGAGGCAGAGGGGGATGGAGGAACGGAGGAGGTGGAGGGGGATGGAGGAACGGAGGAGGCTGTGCCAGAGGAGGCAGAGGGGGATGGAGGAACGGAGGAGGTGGAGGGGGATGGAGGAACGGAGGAGGTAGGACGGGGATGGAGGAATGGAGAAGGCTGGGCCAGAGGAGGCAGAGGGGGATGGAGGAACGGAGGAGGTAGGACGGGGATGGAGGAATGGAGAAGGCTGGGCCAGAGGAGGCAGAGGGGGATGGAGGAACGGAGGAGGTGGAGGGGGATGGAGGAACGGAGGAGGCTGGGCTGGAGGAGGCAGAGGGGGATGGAGGAACGGAGGAGGCTGGGCTGGAGGAGGCAGAGGGGGATGGAGGAACGGAGGAGGCTGGGCCGGAGGAGGCAGAGGGGGATGGAGGAACGGAGGAGGTGGAGGGGGATGGAGGAACGGAGGAGGTAGGACGGGGATGGAGGAATGGAGAAGGCTGGGCCGGAGGAGGCAGAGGGGGATGGAGGAACGGAGGAGGCGGAGGGGGATGGAGGAACGGAGGAGGTAGGACGGGGATGGAGGAATGGAGAAGGCTGGGCCGGAGGAGGCAGAGGGGGATGGAGGAACGGAGGAGGTGGGCCGGAGGAGGCAGAGGGGGATGGAGGAACGGAGGAGGTAGGAAGGGGATGGAGGAACGGAGGAGGTGGGAAGGGGGATGGAGGAGCGGAGGAGGTAGGACGGGGATGGAGGAATGGAGAAGGCTGGGCCGGAGGAGGCAGAGGGGGATGGAGGAACGGAGGAGGTGGGAAGGGGATGGAGGAACAGAGAAGGCTGGGCCGGAGGAGGCGGGAGGCCGACCCGCAGCAGCAGCTGGCCAGGCACTAGGGCCGGAAGAGGACGTCATAGCGAAGCAGGTAGCCATCGCTGAACATGTAGAGCTTGTGGTCGGTGGGGTTGTAGCTCAGCGACCGCACGACGTCCGTCACCTTGTCCAGCGGCAGGCTGAGGTGGCTCTCCCGGCCGGTGCGGGTGTCGTAGGCGTAGAAGATCTCCTCGTGGCTGGTGCTGACTGCCCGGGTGGCGTACAGCACCCCACACACCATGAAGGCGTTGGTGGCCGCCGGCTTGTACTGGGAGGTCTGCCAGGTCTTCTCCAGGGCCAGCGAGCCGGGGCCAAGGCGGCCGATGACGATGTCGCCCTCGCTGTGCTCGGTGGCGTAGAGCACCCACAGCCCGCTCTCATCGGCAGCCAGGTCGAGGCCCTGCCAGCTGGTGCCCGCGTAGGAGAAGCGGTTGTTGAAGGTGGCGTTGGGCACCGCCTTGCGGTCGACGGCCCCGCTCTCCAGGTCCAGGCGGCAGAGGTCCCGCGCGTTGTAGCAGTTGTAGTAGAAGGAGCCGTTGTAGAGCGCTGGCCCGGCCCCCTGCCCGAAGCCGGTGATCAGCTGGTCCGTGGGGTTCCGGGCCAGCAGCAGGTCCTGGTAGGAGCCATAGAGACGCACCGAGTCCAGCCGCCGGCCGTCCAGGTTCAGGGGGGCCACCCAGTAGCGCTCCCTCCGCCAGGCGCGCAGGGCCGACTCCTTGCCCCAGGCCCCGGCCTTGTAGCTCGCACCCCGCCAGTTCAGCTGCACCACCGTGGGCTTGCCGATGCGCCAGATCCCCTGGTGGTCGCACGTGCCTGGGGGGATGGGGAGTCACAAGGGTTAGATGGCCGGGGGGGCCCAGTGGTGAGAGTGGGGTGGGGAACCAGGACTCCTGGGTTCTCTCCCCGGCTCTGGGAGGGGAGTGGGGTTTAGCAGTTGGAGCTGGGAGCCAGGACTCCTGGGTTCTCTGCCGGCTCTGACAGGAGTGGGATTCAGGCCAACCAGTGGGTGAAATGATTCAGAGGAAACCAGCCTCCCATGCTGGCCCCTGAGCTGTGTCTGAAAGCCCTGGATTTGCTGACACTATCCCTGTGTCCCTTCATCCCTGGCCTCCTCTTTCCGTCTGGCCCCCAGCCCCTCACAGCCTTCCCCCGGGGGGGCAGCCAGGGCTGCTAGCCCCACTTCTCAGACGAGACCCTGAGGCACAGAGCGACACGGTAACCTGTAGGTCACAGAGGGGGGCTCTGGGGCAGCGCCAGGGCCCAAGCCAAGAGCCCTAACCATGGGGCTGTGCTTCCCCTCGAGGGGCCCCGGAACCACCAGCACAGCGAGCGCCCCTGGGAGGGACTCACCGGTCGGCGGCTGCCGTCCCAGCAGGGGCTTGTCCTTCTGACACTCCGCCAAGCGCTGCCTAAGCCTGGTCAGCTCCCGCCTCACGGCCACCACGTGGTTCTTGTCGTAGGACTCCAGGGCGCTTACGGTGACCGACATGTTCTGGAGCTGCAAGGAACAAGGCAAGCGTCAGCCCTTCCCCACGGGGCCTGGGCACCCCGCTCCGGCGGAAGCAGGGCTCCAGGCACCCCCTCGCTGGATCCTCCCGGTGCCCAGCCTCCCGCCCTGCCCGGTGCCAAAGCCGGGCCTCTGCACTCTCAGCCATCCAGCTCCGTCGGACGCCCACCCCAGAGCAGCGGCTCTGACAGTGGTGAGCTCAGAGCACTTTTCCACCCAGCCAAATGTCACCAAAAATGTCCCGTCTCCGACACCGCCAATTAGCCAATAAGTCCAGGTCACGCTCCAGGACACAATCTAGATAGTCACCCTCCAGCGCCTCGTGGCCACGTCCTCCCCAACCTCTGAAGCAGAGGGAACAGAGAAACCCAGCCTGGAGACTAGGTGGGAAGGCATCTAGTGGGCCAAGCCCCCCAGCTGGGGTAAGCCCCAGCCTGTAGCCCAAATCCCCATGAGAGCTGGGGGGGGAATTGAATCCCAAACTTTTTTCTAGGGGAAAAATGCAGATTTGGCAAAATGCCAAAACGTTTCGTGAATTTACATCAGTTTCACCAAATTGTTTCTGTTGGAAACCCCCCCCCCAACCCCAAAACAATTCCGAGCCACCCGGACTGGGTCGTGTTTGGGGGTTTCAACGGGCCTCTCTGTTTAGAACCAGCCCCACGGCAAAGGATTAAAAAGGACCCAAATCAAAACGAAAGGGTAACAAGCAAAACGTTTCATTCAGCCCCAAATAAATCCCTGCCCGCACAACTTTTCGATGCACCAAACAGCACAAAACTATTTGTCCTCGGTTCGACGCAAAACAATTGTTCTTCAGAGAACCAAAATATCCGTTATTTGCACAGCTCGGCCCTGCTACCGTCCCCGGTGCTGTGCTGGCCGGTGTTCCTGCCCGGCCAGGTGTTCCCAGGACCGTCCCGGAGGTAGCTGTCCCGGGAAATCTGTCCGGGTGCTCAGCCCACGCTGGCTGCTGTGACGGGCGATAGGCGATCCCCGCTTTACGGCCCTCACCCCGCTGGGGTCCTATGCGTATTTTAGTGTGTCCCACCTGAGGCTCGGAAATGAACTCGTCCAGCGAGACCACGGAGGATGGTGAAATAGAAACATTTTTATTGCCGTTCGTTTCTTTAGCAGCGACTAAGGGGATGGTGGGACAGCGCCAGGGGACATGCAGGCGGGGGGAGGGCAGAGCATGCAGGGAAATACAAGGAAGCAGGGGCGGTTTCACTGGAAAGGACGCCTTGGGGCTGCGTTTATCCCTGGTGGAAGGGGGCCAGGCCCCGGCTGGCTGTAGCCCACGACAGAATCGTCCAGCGCTGGGACTCCTGGGTGAGTTCGGGATTTCAGTGGCAGCTGGACCCTGGCAGTGGGGTCACGTTTCCCTGCTGCAGCCAGGCCCGGGAACGACTTCAGGACCGCCTGGAAGTCACCAGAGCCCCCCAAGCCTTGGGGTGTGGCCAAAACTATGCCACGCCCACTGGGGGTGGGACAAAGGGAGATGCAACTGTCAATCACTGGCACCGATTAACCCTTCCTGGATTTCTAGGGCCGGGTGCCACAGAACCAGATGGGGAGAGCGGGTGGCGTGAAGCTCCAGCTGACGAGATCGGCAGCAGATTCCCAGGGTGGCCGAGCCCGTGTGCGGGTGGCTGATGGCCTCCGGCGGGGCGAGGATCCCAGTCCCCCTGTCCCAGCCTCACCCTTCCGCCTCGGGACCCGGCCGGCTGGCGGCTCACTGTGGCTTCCAGCAGGCGAAGGACCTCTTGTGAGACCTCCTGTCCCAGCGCCGGGGGGCCAGGATGACGTAGTCCTCCTTGGGCTTGCCCCACCAGTGGGGGGCATCCAGGAGCTCACACGCCCGGGCCCGCTGGGTCCTGCGAAGGAGGTAGATGAGGGGGCAGTTCCAGCGCCGGTCGATGAGGGACTTGCCCTGGACGTTGACGAAGGGCAGGATGTAGTTGGTGGGGCGGCAGAAAGTCACAAAGAGCTGAAAGACCAAGATATGGGGTGGGAGTCAAGGGCGCCCGGGGCTCCTGGCGAGGGGGCTGCAGGGCGCAGGGGTTGCCGGCGTCTGGCTGGAGACGTCTGTGGGGAGGGGGCAGAGCTGGGACAAAGCAGCGCAGGCCCCACCGGGCCACGGAAGAGTCTGTCGGGGAGGCTGTCGAAAGGGTGGGAATCCTGCCGGGTCCCAGCGATGTCCTGCCATAGGGCCGCCACGCTCCGGCAAACGGCCCCTCCAGTGCGTTTCTCGTTATCGTTAGCAGCAAGACTTTGTGTGGCCCGTCACTGGAGAAACAGGACTTCTCCCAACAGCCACAGAGCGAACTCCGGCCTGGCCCAGTCCCAGCAGAGCTTTCCCACCGCGCACGAGCACCAGACACTCGCCCCAACGGGGTCAGGTGCTTAGAAACGGGGTCGCCCTGTCCGGCGTCCTCCGCAGAGGGGGCTCCCCAGCCGGCAAGGCAGGATCGTCAGCCAGGCTCTTTGAACATGGACCTGACCCCGATGAGGAATGAATTGGGTACGCGGAGGCTGACCCTTTATTGTAACTTTGCCTGTCTGTGGGGGGTTGGGGGTGGGAATTAAATTTCTAACCCTGGCGCTTGTGAGGAAAAGCTTGAAAATGTGACTTGAGCAGAACCAACGAAGCAACACTGCCTGGGTCTGCAGAGAGCCTGAGCCCATCGCTGGGTGGGGGGAGCTGCCCCGAGTGCGAGTGATGCAGCGACACTGCCTGGGTCTGCAGGGACCCATAGCCCATCGCTGGGTGGGGGGAGCTGCCCCGAGTGTGAGTGACACTGCCTGGGTCTGCAGAGAGCCTGAGCCCGTCGCTGGGTGAGGGGAGCTGCCCCGAGTGCGAGTGACTCAGCGACACTGGCTGGGTCTGCAGAGAGCCTGAGCCCGTCGCTGGGTGAGGGGAGCTGCCCCGAGTGTGAGTGACGCAGCGACACTGCCTGGGTCTGCAGGGAGCCTGAGCCCGTCGCTGGGTGGGGGGAGCTGCCCCGAGTGTGAGTGACGCAGCGACGCTGCCTGGGTCTGCAGGGAGCCTGAGCCCGTCGCTGGGTGAGGGGAGCTGCCCCGAGTGCGAGTGACTCAGCGACACTGGCTGGGTCTGCAGAGAGCCTGAGCCCGTCGCTGGGTGAGGGGAGCTGCCCCGAGTGTGAGTGACGCAGCGACACTGCCTGGGTCTGCAGAGAGCCTGAGCCCATCGCTGGGTGGGGGGAGCTGCCCCGAGTGTGAGTGACGCAGCGACACTGCCTGGGTCTGCAGGGAGCCTGAGCCCGTCGCTGGGTGGGGGGAGCTGCCCCGAGTGTGAGTGACGCAGCGACACTGCCTGGGTCTGCAGAGAGCCTGAGCCTGTCGCTGGGAGCAGGGGGAGCTGCCCTAAGTGTGAGTGATGCAGCGACACTGCCTGGGTCTGCAGAGAGCCTGAGCCCGTTGCTGGGTGGGGGGAGCTGCCCCGAGTGTGAGTGATGCTGCCTGGGTCTGCAGAGAGCCTGAGCCCGTCGCTGGGTGGGGGGAGCTGCCCCGAGTGTGAGTGACGCTGCCTGGGTCTGCAGAGAGCCTGAGCCCGTCGCTGGGTGGGGGGAGCTGCCCCGAGTGTGAGTGACGCTGCCTGGGTCTGCAGAGAGCCTGAGCCTGTCGCTGGGTGGGGAGAGCTGCCCCGAGTGTGAGTGACGCAGCGACGCTGCCTGGGTCTGCAGAGAGCCTGAGGCCATCGCTGGGTGGGGGCAGCTGCCCCGAGTGTGAGTGACGCAGCGACGCTGCCTGGGTCTGCAGAGAGCCTGAGCCTGTCGCTGGGTGGGGGGAGCTGCCCCAAGTGTGAGTGACGCAGCGACGCTGCCTGGGTCTGCAGAGAGCCTGAGCCCATCGCTGGGTGGGGGGAGCTGCCCCAAGTGTGAGTGACGCAGCGACGCTGCCTGGGTCTGCAGAGAGCCTGAGCCTGTCGCTGGGAGCAGGGGGAGCTGCCCTGAGTGTGAGTGACGCAGCGACGCTGCCTGGGTCTGCAGAGAGCCTGAGCCCGTCGCCGGGTGAGGGGAGCTGCCCTGAGTGTGAGTGACGCAGCGACACTGCCTGGGTCTGCAGAGAGCCTGAGCCCATCGTGTGTGCAGGCGACCGCATGGCTCTGGTGGGAGTAGATGGGGGCCCCACACATGGAGGGACAGGCAGGGGCTGAGATCTCCCTGCTGCGGGTGGGACCCAAACCCCACTGAAGCCCAGAGAAAGCCGGCCTGGCAGTGGGCCCCGTGCCAGCCCCCAGGAGGGTGGGGGTCGGTTTTGCGGGCACTTCATGGCATCAGTCCCACCCTGACAGGGGCTGCTCTGGAGGGGGACGCTCTTCTGGGGCGGGGCTTACATGGATTATCCCCTGAGGGCCTGGCCTGTGTCTGGAAAGGAAGCAATTGGCCGCAGAAGAGGAGTGAGCGAGTGACACGCAGCCTTCCCAGCTTGCAATTGGCTGGTTCTTCCTGCCACTCCGTGCTGGGGGGAATCCCTTCGCCCCCCAACACGAGGGCCAGCCGGGGGTCTGAGCGTGGGTGGGAATCAGGGGTCGCCCCGAGCGCCCCCACAGTCCATCTTTCACCCCTGGGCCAGCCTGTGTCTGATCCACACGGGATCTGAGCCCAGCCCTGCCCTGCCAGGGGGGCCCGGGCCCTTCCTGCCAGACCCCAGCACCGTGAGACGCTCACCTCCCGGTGCACCACCTCCACCGTGGTGTCGCTTCCGTTGAGGGAGGAGCGGAGGTGGCCCACGAAGGACTCCATCTCGCCGATCTCCTTCCGCAGCTCCTGGAAGTCCAGCTCGGTGGGGGTCAGGTCGCCCACCTCCAGCAGCTGCAGCCGGCGGCTGGCGTTCTGCAGCTTGGCCTCGTACCACGCTAGGCGCTGCCCGTATTCCTGGAGCTGCCGGGGGGAGGAAGTAAAGACCCGGGGAGAGGGTGTCAGACCTCATCTGGTGTAAATCCACATTACTCCCCTGGGTCAGAACCAGCCCCGACCTCACTGCAGTCAGGGGTGACTCTGGATTAACACTGGAGCAGCTGAGATCAGAACCAGCCCCGACCCCACTGCAGTCAGGGGTGACTCCGGATTAACACTGGAGCAGCTGAGATCAGAACCAGCCCTGACCCCAGTGCAGTCAGGGGTGACTCTGGATTAACACTGGAGCAGCTGAGATCAGAACCCAGCCCCAACCCCACTGCAGTCGGGGGTGACTCCGGATTAACACTGGAGCATCTGAGATCAGAACCCAGCCCCAACCCCACTGCAGTCGGGGGTGACTCCGGATTAACACTGGAGCAGCTGAGATCAGAACCCAGCCCCGACCGCACTGCAGTCAGGGGTGACTCCGGATTAACACTGGAGCAGCTGAGATCAGAACCCAGCCCCGACCCCACTGCAGTCGGGGGTGACTCTGGATTCACACCCGTGTTACTCCCGGTGGGGGGGCTGGACGTGGGGGGAGCTCCCTGCCCGTCTTGGTCACACCCACCGGCTGGCCAGCAGAAATCCCTTCCCCTGAACATTTCACAGTCTGGGGAACCAGGAAACAAAGCCCAGATTCCCCTGGAGCCAGGACAGAGTCAGAGGCGAGATCCCCAGGGAGGGAGTTTGGTGGAAAGGTTCCCTTCTGCGCCTGGGTCAGTTTCACCAACGACATTGACGAGAACCGTCCAGTGGCCTCCCCCCAGTGCCGGAAGAGGGGGCGCCCAGAGCTGGGGGGGGCAGGGCTGAGACTGATGGGGGCACGGGGGGGTGTCTCGCTCCGGTGGGCTGAGTCTGGGCCCCGGTGAGTCCGGGGACGACGTCGTTCGTTGTTCCCTTGGGCTTGGCCTTGGCACTGAGACGCTGGGAGCCCAGAGCCCCGGGGAGGGGGGAGAGCGGGGGCAGGGGATGCTTGTTTGGCGAGTGATTCACTAGTGGCAAGAAATGGTCTAAAATTGGCCCTCGGCGGCTAGGGCCGGAGGCGTCCCCCTCCCCCCCCGACGGTGCCGAGAGCCAGGCCAGCAGAGGGCAGCTGTGCCACACGCAGCCTAGGCCTTGCACCAGGGCTGAGTACCCCGAGAATGGCTGCCCCAGAGGCTGATTGGCTGCTCAAGGGCAGCTCTGTCAGCTCCCAGCCTGCAGCCCCCCCTTGCGTAGCCTGCCCTGACCAGGACCAGCCCCGGGGCTGATGCTGCCCTGGCCTGGGGGGGAAGGAACTGGCCCGAGGTCACGCAGAGCCAGGGCCCCTGACCCCTCGGTTCTCCCCCGTCCCCTCCCCAGCCTCACCTTCTCCATCTCCCGCTGCACACGGAGGGTCAGGTTGTGGGCGGACGACTCCAGCAGCTCGATCCGCTGCAAGGGGAAGGTGTCGTCGGGCAGGATGACGGTGCAGACACAGTGACCGCTGGCGTCCATCACGCTGCTCAGATTCTGGACGGCCTGGAAGGGGGAGTGGGGAGCAGGCGGAACCCATTACCGAAGCGTCACGTCTCACGTCCCCTCCCCGAAGCACCACGGGAATGCAGCCACTTCTGGGGAGGAGCGCGTCAGAAGGTGCAGCGGCCAGGGCAGAGGGGCAAGTTTGTGCAGAGGGGATCGGAGCGGGTGGAGGGGAATCCCAGGGGACATTTCATGGGCACTCAGCACGGACAGGCCTGGAATCGCCAGTCACCCCGGCAGGATTTCACCCATGTCCAAGGCGGGCAGGTGATTTCAACCTCCGGGCCGCCCTGGCCCTGGCAAAGCGGCGCATGGGCCAAGATACTCACGGAGGCAGCCGTCCAGCGCAGGAGCGGACAGCCCGCCAGGAACAGGGCTAGCACGATGGTGGACATGGCCCGTCTGTGTCAGCCCTCGGCGCCTCCAGGTGCTTTATATCGGCAGCGGAAGGTGCCGCAGGCCCGCGCGTGACGGAGGGACAGGCTGATAATAGCCATTCACTAGCCGGGTGACCTGACACTGATCCCTAAATTGGCTGGTTTCAGGTTGATTTGTTCAGCTCAGTGATTGACGGGCTGCATGTGCCAGCGAGATAGCAGGGCAGGGGGATTAACGGGGAGGGGGGAGTGTCTCATGCCTAAGCAAGAGAGGCCTGAGCCCTGGGGGTGACCTGATGGAAACCCGGGGGGGGGAGGGGGCGCTGCAGGGGGTGCTAAGGAGCCAAGGCTGGAGCGGGCTAGCAGGGGCCTGCGGGTCAGGAGAGGCACCAGCAGAGCTGTGGGGGGACAGGACCGGGGTAGCAGGGGGCTACGGGTCAGGAGTGAGGGGCACCAGCAGAGCTGCAGGGGGCAGGGCTGGGCTAGCAGGGGCTGTGGGTCAGGAGTGAGGGGCACCAGCAGAGCTGCAGGGGGCAGGGCTGGGTTAGCAGGGGCTGCGGGTTGGGAGTGAGGGGCACTGGCAGAGCTGCAGGGGGCAGGGCTGGGCTAGCAGGGGCTGTGGGTCAGGAGTGAGGGGCACTAGCAAGCCTGGGGGGAGCCCAGGGCTGGGTTAGCAGGGGCTGTGGGTCGGGAGTGAGGGGCACCAGCAGAGCTGCAAGGGGCAGGGCTGGGCTGGCAGGGGCTGTGGGTCGGAAGTGAGGGGCACTGGCAGGGCTGGGGGGGGGCAGAGCTGGGCTGACAGGGGGCTGCGGGTCAGGAGTGAGGGGCACTGCAGATCTGGGTGCAGGAGGGAACCCAGGCCTGGGGTAACAGGGGGCTGCGGGTGGGGAGTGAGGAGCACAGAATCCAGAGCTGATGATGGGGAGGGTGATGGGGGGAATTGCTGTAAATCCCATTGTGTAACCAGGCCCTGCAGAAACTTGGCATGTTCGCGCCACCCCCCGCCCCCGTATCAGTTTGCGGAACAGCCCCCAGAGCAAAGGGGGAGGATTGTCCTTCTCTGACGGGCCTCCACCCCCCAATTGCAAAATGTCTTAATCCCCCCTGATAAGGGGAGCGTTGGCAGCGAGGCACTGGGGAGCCTTTGTTCTTGGTGGGCAAATGGAAACCAGCCCCCATCATATCGGGGCTCCAGAGCTGGGGGCTCAGCTCCCTGGGGCAAGACAGGCCACGACTCCCCGGATCTCAGAGCTGGCGCTCAGAGGCACAGGGTTAGCAGGGGGCTGCAGGTCGGGAGTGAGCGGCACCAGCAAAGCTGGGAGGGGCAGGGCTGGGCTAGCAGGGGCTGTGGGTCAGGAGTGAGGGGCACCGGCACAGCTGGGGGGGAGCCCAAGGCTAGGCGAGCAGGGGGCTGCGGGTCAGGAGTGAGGGGCACCGGCACAGCTCGGGGGGAGCCCAGGGCTAGGCGAGCAGGGGGCTGCGGGTTGGGAGTGAGGGGCACCAGCAGAGGTGGGGGGCAGGGTTGGGCTAGCAGGGCTGCAGGTCGGGAGTGAGGGGCACCGGCAGAGGTGGGGGGCAGGGTTGGGCTAGCAGGGCTGCAGGTCGGGAGTGAGGGGCACAGGCAGAGGTGGGGGACACCCCCGGGGGCTACAGGTTGGGATTGAGGAGCATCGCTCCACTGACATCAGAACCACCCCACTTTGCACCAGCCACGCAAAACATGGCAGGACCGAACCAGCTGTGCCCAGCCCGTTCCCCCACCCCCACTGCTCTCCTGGGGCTAGGGCAGCACGTGGCCCATGGCGGGGCACGGCTGCCAGCACCAGACCCCCCAAGGCCCCAGGTGCCCCCTGCCCCTGTGGGCACCTGCCCTCCCCAGCAGCTCCCCTCACACTGGCTCCAGGCAGGACTGGGGGAGGGGGGGGGCGTGTTTTATAGCCCCAGGAGCTCCTCCCACTCCCAGCATGCTTTGCTCAGAGGATACTCCAGCCAGCTCCCCCCCCCCACCCCACAGACACACTGGGGCCTGCTCCGGCTCCCACACGTTCTCCCTGGGGCCCAGCCCCACTGTTCCAGGCTGTTTGCCATGGGGCCCAGCCCAGCGCTGGACGGGTCCGTTAACCCTCCGGCTGGGGCAGCCCTGATACAAGGACCAGCCTGGCTATGGGTGGCTAGTCAGTGACAGAGTCAGACCCCCCTCCCCCTGCTGGGAGAGAACCCCAGAGTCCTGGCTCCCAGCCGCCCCGCTCTCACCACTAGCCCCCGCTGCCCTCCCCCTGCTGGGAGAGAACCCTGGAATCCTGGCTCCCAGCCCCCCACTCCCCTCCCCCCGCTGGGAGAGAACCCCGGAGTCCTGGCTCCCAGCCACCTGCTCTCACCGCTAGCCCCCGCTGCCCTCCCCCTGCTGGGAGAGAACCCTGGAATCCTGGCTCCCAGCCCCCCTCCCCCACTGGGAGAGAACCCTGGAGTCCTGGCTCCCAGCCCCCTGCTCTCACCGCTAGCCCCCGCTGCCCTCCCCCTGGTGGGAGAGAACCCTGGAGTCCTGACACCCAGCCCCCCGCTGGGAGAGAACCCTGGAGTCCTGGCTCCCAGCCCCCTGCTCTCACCGCTAGCCCCCGCTGCCCTCCCCCCGCTGGGAGAGAACCCCGGAGTCCTGGCTCCCAGCCCCCTGCTCTCACCGCTAGCCCCCGCTGCCCTCCCCCTGCTGGGAGAGAACCCTGGAGTCCTGGCTCCCAGCCCCCTGCTCTCACCGCTAGCCCCCGCTGCCCTCCCCCTGCTGGGAGAGAACCCTGGAGTCCTGACACCCAGCCCCCCGCTGGGAGAGAACCCCGGAGTCCTGGCACCCAGCCCCCCGCTCTCACCACTAGCCCCCGCTCTGAAGCGGAGATGGAAGCCGCTCACCAGCTCGGCTCGGCAGCGTTTATTTATAAGCTCTCGCTCGGCTCGCGCCCTGACAGGGACGCGGGTGCGTTAAAACCGGAGCCGCCGTTCCATATACAGCGTGTAAACAGCCTGTGTACAGTTCTGTGAGCGTCCCGCCGGCGCGTCGCCAGGAACCGGCTGCGTCCCTCGCCCGGGCCCTGGTTGGGCCGGATTTGCTGCCGGGCGTTCGGCTCAGGGCAGCGCTGGGGCTGGTGGTGCAGCGTGGGCATCGTAACGGCCGGGTGCACGGGCCAGCACGCGGGGGGCTAGCGAAGGCTGAATTCCCTGCAGCCCCCGAGCTGGGGGCCCGTCTTTCTCCCCCGAGCCGGGCGCCCTGAGGGTGGTGACGGCGGGCGCAGCCCCGGGAAGCTCTTGGCCTCGATGGGTTTGGGAGCAGGCTGGGGCCCGGTGCCTGCCACGTCCGCGCTGTGCTCCCTTTCTGTGGGGAGCCCCACGGCACACGCATACCCGCAGCAGCACAGACGTCCCCCAGCCGGACGGAGCTCACAGGCCGTCCCGTGCAGGCTGCATCCAGTCCGGCCGCTGTCGGGCTGCTCTACGGCCGGAGGGATTCGAACCTGGCGCCGGTTGGCAGCGGCTCAGACTGCCGTGCGCCCGGCCTGACACGGACATAGTGCAAAAGTGGCTTCATCTCTAACCCGGGCTCCTGAATCAGCCCCATGTCCCTGGGCCCGCGCTGGCCTCGCCCAGGGCTTTGGCCACGGCAAAGCGCAGCCCCGGCCCGGCGGCCCTTTGCCCGAGTTCCCCGGTCGGTTTCCTTGTGCTCCTGGCGGGGCCGCGTCTGAAGAGCCGCCGGTTGGGTTCGAACCTCCAGAGTGGCCCAGGACCCGACGTGACGCCCTACCTGGCAGAACGGAGGGGAGCTGGGCACCGGACGCTGGCGGCATCCAGGGGGCAGCTCGGTCCCAGGAATCCCCCACACGCAGCGGCTCCGGGCCCGGGGCTTTGGGAGCCGGCCCCGCCCCGTGACTCTCTTCCCGTAATGCTCCGCCGGCTCCGTCGTACCAGCCTGGCGGGAGTCGGTGGCCAGGTCCGTGGTGGCTCCTGTGAGCTCCCGCTGGGGTGGCCGGCGCCGTGGGTCATTCCCCAGCGTGGGGTGACCTCGATCTGGCCCTGAGGGCCTGGTCCCATCCCGGCGAGGGGCAGGGCCCCGCTCCGGCCTATGGCAGTGAAACAGCTGGAGGAGAAATGGCAGGGCTGGGCCAGGGGTGGGGGGCAGCAGCCCAGCCAGTCCCTGCCCTGCCCCAGCCTGGCCACCCCCCTGCTCAGCCCGAGGGGGGCAATTGGTGTATGTGCCATGGGGGGCAGCCAGGCCTGGGCTCAGCAGGGAGACCGTCCACGTGGCAAAGGGGGCTGGGAGGGAAGGTCTCGCTGGGGGCCTGGCTGCAGGTGGGGAAGGGTGGGAGGGATTTGGGGAGGATGGGTTGGGGGGCCGGGTTCCCCTGTTGGGGGTGGAAGGGTTGGTGGGGACAGGCAATGTTGGGGGAGGAGTTGTTGGGGATTGGAGTTGGGTGAGGGGGGGCAGAGGCCCAGGGTCAGTGGGGGGGTCAGACAGGAAATGGTGGGTGGGGCCCAGGATCGGGGGCAGTCAGACAGGAGATGGGGGGCAGGGGCCCAGGGTCATTGGGGGGTCAGACAGGATATTGTGGGTGGGGCCCAGGATTGGGGGGGGTCAGACAGGAGATGGGGGGCAGGGGCCCAGGGTCAGTGGGGGGGTCAGACAGGAAATGGTGGGTGGGGCCCAGGAGCGGAGGGATCAGACAGGAGATGGGGCAGGGGCCCATAATCGGGGGGGTCAGACAGGAGATGGGGGCAGGGGACTAGGATCGAGGGGGTCAGACAGGAAAGGGAGGACAGGGGCCCTGGATTGGGGGGATCAGGCAGGAAAAGGGGGCGGGGCCCAGGATTTTGGGGGCAGACAGGAAATGGGGGGTGGGGCCCGGGATTGGGGGGGTCAGAGAGGAGATGGGGGGCAGAGGCCTAGGATTGGGGGGGTCAGACATGAGATGGGGGCAGCTGGTATAGGGAGGGTCTCCAGGCCACCCCAGCAGGCTGCCCAGCCCTGCCAGTGAGATGGGGATTGGGGCCCCCTGGGGATCGGGGCCCCCTGGGGATCAGCCCCTCCTCAGGCCCCCTCCTCGGAGGCGGTGCAGGGCGCGGGGGAGGCGGGGGGGTCACCCGGCCGCCGGCCGCTCTCGGGGGGGGCGGGGCACAGGACGTAGCGTCCCTCCCCCTCGGCCCGGTGCACCTGGGCCGCCACGGCCCCCTTTGGGAGCAGCTGCTCCTTGGCCGGCAGCTCAGGGCCCGGCCCCCCCACAGCGCCCTGCTCTGCCCCCCCATCCTCCATGTTGACGTAGAGGATCTCGTCGGGGCCCTGGGCGGCCGGGAGACTCTGCAGCGTCTTCTCCAGCGCCCCGTGCAGCTCCTCGAAGCTGGGGCGCTCCTTGGGGTGCAGGGCCCAGCAGCTGGTCATCAGCTGGTACCTGGGGAGAGGGGCAGCGATCAATGGGGGGCCACCTCTGCCCCACAGCTACAGGGATGTGGCCCCTCTGGGGCAGGGCTGGATATACGTGGTCCCCTTGCCTGGCGTAGAGCCGCAGTCGCAGGGCATGGGGGGGCTGGTTATACGGGGTTCCCTCGCCCGGCACAGAGCTGCAGACACCTCTGGGGTGGGGCACAGGTGGGCCATACGGCGATCCCCCGGCTGGGGCTGAGATGCAGCATGCTGGGAATGCCCGAGGGTGGGCATGGCATGCTGGAGGCAGGACCTTGGGGGGATCCCCATGGCATGCTGGGAGGTCCTGGGGGTCTGGGAGGGCCCTGGAGGGTCCCTGCAGAATGCCAGCAGGTCCTGGAGATCTGGGGGGGTCCCTGTGGTGTGCTGCCAGGTCCTGGGGGGTTCTGGAGGGTCCCCGCGGCATGCCAGCAGGTCCCGGGGCTCTGGGGGGTCCCCACGGCATGCCAGCAGGTCCCAGGGCTCTGGGGGGTCCCCGCGGCATGCCGGCAGGTCCCGGGGGTCTGGAGGGGGTGTCTCTGCGGCATGCTGGCAGGTCCCAGGGGTGTGAGGTTGTCCCCGCAGCGTGCCAGCATGTCCCAGGGGTCTGGGGGTGGCGGGAGTCCCCGCGGCGTGCCGGCAGGTCCCGGGGGTCTGGAGGGGGTGTCCCTGTGGCATGCTGGCAGGTCCCAGGGGTGTGAGGTTATCCCCGCAGCGTGCCAGCATGTCCCAGGGGTCTGGGGGTGGCGGGAGTCCCCGCGGCGTGCCGGCAGGTCCCGGGGGTCTGGAGGGGGTGTCCCTGTGGCATGCTGGCAGGTCCCAGGGGTGTGAGGTTATCCCCGCAGCGTGCCAGCAGGTCCCAGGGGTCTGGGGGTGGCGGGAGTCCCTGCAGCGTGCCGGCAGGTCCCGGGGGTCTCGGGGTGCAGGGAGTCCCCGCGGCGTGCCAGCAGGTCCCGGGGGTCTGCGGGTGCAGGGGGTCCCCGCTGCATGCTGGCAGGTCCTGTGGGTCTCGGGGTGCGGGGATTCCCCGCGGCATGCCGGCAGGTCCCGGGGGTCTGGGGGTGGGTGGGGTCCCCGCGGCATGCCGGCAGGCCCCTGGGTCTGGGTGGGGTCCCCACAGCGTGCTGGCAGGTCCCGGGGGCCTGGGGGCTGCAGGGGGGTCCCTGTGGCATGCCGGCAGGTCCCAGGGGTCTGGAGGGGTCCCTGTGGCGTGCTGGCAGGTCCCAGGAGTCTGGGGGCTGCAGGGGAGGTCCCTGCGGCATGCCAGCAGGGCCTGGGAGTCTGTATGGGGGTCCCCGCGACCTGCCGGCAGGTCTCCGGGGTCTGGAGGGGGGTCCCTGTGGTGTGCTGGCAGGTCCCGGGGGCCTGGGGGCTGCAGGGGGGTCCCTGTGGCATGCCGGCAGGGCCTAGGGGTCTGTAGGGGGGTCCCTGCAATGTGTCTGGGGGCTGCAGGGGGGTCCCTGCGGCGTGCCGGCAGGGCCTGGGGGAGGCCGGGGGTCCCGGGGGACGGGTGCTCTTACAGCCCGTCCAGGCAGTCGAGGGGCTGCTTGAGGCGATGGCCCTGGCGCAGGTAGTCGTAGATCTCGCTGTTCTCCACGCCCGGGTACGGTGTCTGCCCCCGCGTGGCGATCTCCCACATGGTGACCCCGAATGACCACTGCAGGAGGAGAGCGTCAGCGCCGCGTGGGCCGGGCCACGAGGGGTCTGGGGGCATCCACCATGGGCTGGGGGGCAGGAGGGGGCAGTGGCTGCGTTGGGTGGGGTCGGTAGCTGGGTAGGAGGGGTTGTGGCTGCACCAGGAGAGGCTGGTAGCCAGGCAGGAGGGGTCCGTAGCCATGCTGGGAGGGGTCGTGGCCGCGCCAGGAGGAGCCAGTGGCTGCGCCGGGGGGCTAGTAGCTGGGCTGGGAGAGGTCGGTAGCCACGCAGGAGGGGTCGTGGCTGCAGAAGGCAGGAGAGGTTGTGGCTGCGTCAGGAGGGGCTCACAGCCATGCTGGGAGGGGTCGTGACTGTGCCAGGAGGAACCAGTGGCTGCGCCGGGGGGCTAGTAGCTGGGCTGGGAGAGGTCGGTAGCCAGGCAGGAGGGGTCGGTAGCTGCACCGGAGGGGTCATGGCCGCACCAGGCAGGAGGGGTCATGGCCGGGCAGGAGGGGTTCTAGCCACGCACGAGGGGTCATGGCTGCACCAGGCAGGAGAGGTTGTGGCTGCACCAGGAGGGGCCCATAGCCGGCAGGAGGGGTCGGTAGCTGCGCAGGAGGGGCTCGTAGCCGTGCAGGAGGGGTCGGTAGCCGCACAGGAGGGGCCCGTAGCTGGCAAGAGGGGTCGGTAGCTGCGCAGGAGGGGCCCGTAGCCGGCAGGAGGGGCCCGTAGCCGGCAGGAGGGGACGATAGCCGCGCAGGAGGGACCCGTAGCCGGCAGGAGGGTCGGTAGCCGTGCAGGAGGGGCCAGTAGCCGCGCAGGAGGGGCCCGTAGCCGGCAGGAGGGGTCGGTAGCCGTGCAGGAGGGGCCCGTAGCCGGCAAGTGGGGTCGTAGTGGCGCAGGAGGGGCCCGTAGCCGGCAGGTGGGGTCGTAGTGGCACAGGAGGGGCCCGTAGCCGGCAGGTGGGGTCGTAGCGGCGCAGGAGGGGCCGGTAGCCGGCAGGAGGGGCCAGTAGCCACGCAGGAGGGGCCCGTAGCTGGCAGGAGGGGTCGTAGCGGCGCAGGAGGGGCCGGTAGCCGGCAGGAGGGGCCCGTAGCCGGCAAGTGGGGTCGTAGTGGCGCAGGAGGGGCCCGTAGCCGGCAGGTGGGGTCGTAGCCGCGCAGGAGGGGCCCGTAGCCGGAAGGTGGGCTCGTAGCGGCGCAGGAGAGGCCCGTAGCCGGCAGGAGGGGCCCGTAGCCGGAAGGTGGGGTCGTAGCGGCGCAGGAGGGGTCGGTAGCCGCACAGGAGGGGCCGGTAGCCGCGCAGGAGGGGCCCGTAGCCGGAAGGTGGGGTCGTAGCGGCGCAGGAGGGGTCGGTAGCCGCGCAGGAGGGGCCGGTAGCCGCGCAGGAGGGGCCCGTAGCCGGAAGGTGGGGTCGTAGCGGCGCAGGAGGGGTCGGTAGCCGCGCAGGAGGGGCCAGTAGCCGCGCAGGAGGGGCCCGTAGCCGGCAGGAGGGGTCGTAGCTGCGCCCGCCCACCCGCCGGGCTCACCACGTCGCTCTTGGTGGTGTAGACGCGGTCGGCCAGGCTCTCGATGGCGATCCACTTGACGGGCATCTTGGCGATGCGGCCCTGGCGGTAATAGTCGCCGTTGTAGATCTTCTTGGAGAGGCCGAAGTCGGCCACGCAGACGTTCATGTTCTCGTTCAGCCTGCGGCAGCACAGGGCCTGGTGAGGGGGGATCCTGGGGGAGGAGGGGCAGGCCAGGGAGGGGGAGGAGGGGCTGGGACCCTAGAGGGGCCAGGGGAGGAGGGGCAGGCAGGTGGGGGCAGGAGGGGGGAATGGGACCCTGGGGGCCTGGGGGAGGAGGGGCAGGCAGGTGGGGGCAGGAGGGGGAATGGGACCCTGGGGGGCTGGGGGAGGAGGGGCAGGCAGGTGGGGGCAGGAGGGGGGAATGGGACCCTGGGGGGCTGGGGGAGGAGGGGCAGAGCCTGGGGGCCTGGGGGAGGAGGGGCAGGCAGGTGCGGGTAGGAGGGGGGAATGGGACCCTGGGGGGCTGGGGGAGGAGGGGCAGGCAGGTGGGGGCAGGAGGGGGAATGGGACCCTGGGGGGCTGGGGGAGGAGGGGCAGGCAGGTGGGGGCAGGAGGGGGAATGGGACCTTGGGGGGCAGGCAGGTGGGGGCAGGAGGGGGGAATGGGACCCTGGGGGGCTGGGGGAGGAGGGGCGAATGGGATCCTGGGAGGCCGGGGGGGCTGGGACACCGGGGGGCTGGGGGAGGAGGGGCAGGCAGGTGGGGGCAGGAGGGGGGAATGGGACCCTGGGGGGCTGGGGGAGGAGGGGCAAATGGGATCCTGGGAGGCGGGGGGGCTGGGACACCGGGGGGCTGGGGGAAGAGGGGCAGGCAGGTGGGGGCAGGAGGGGGGAATGGGACCCTGGGGGGCTGGGGGAGGAGGGGCAGGCAGGTGGCGGCAGGAGGGGGATTGGGACCCTGGGAGGCTGGGGGAGGAGGGGCGAATGGGATCCTGGGAGGCCGGGGGGGCTGGGACACTGGGGGGCTGGGGGAGGAGGTGCAGGCAGGTGGCGGCAGGAGGGGGAATGGGACTCTGGGGGGCTGGGGGAGGAGGGGTGAATGGGATCCTGGGAGGATGGGGGGGGCTGGGACACTGCAGGGCTGGGGGAGGAGGGGCAGGCAGGTGGGGGCAGGAGGGGGAATGGGACCCTGGGGGGCTGGGGGAGGAGGGGCAGGCAGGTGGGGGCAGGAGGGGGGAATGGGACCCTGGGGGGCTGGGAGAGGAGGGGCAGGCAGGTGGGGGCAGGAGGGGGAATGGGACCCTGGGGGGCTGGGGGAGGAGGGGCAGGCAGGCGGGGGCAGGAGGGGGAATGGGACCCAGGGGGGCTGGGGGAGGAGGGGCAGGCAGGTGGGGGCAGGAGGGGGGAATGGGACCCTGGGGGGCTGGGGGAGGAGGGGCAGGCAGGTGGGGGCAGGAGGGGGGAATGGGACCCTGGGGGGCTGGGGGAGGAGGGGCAGGCAGGTGGGGGCAGGAGGGGGGAATGGGACCCTGGGGGGCTGGGAGAGGAGGGGCAGGTGGGGGGGGGCAGGAGGGGGGAATGGGACCCTGGGGGGCTGGGGGAGGAGGGGCAGGCAGGTGGGGGCAGGAGGGGGATTGGGACCCTGGGGGGCTGGGGGAGGAGGGGCAGGCAGGTGGGGGCAGGAGGGGGATTGGGACCCTGGGGGGCTGGGGGAGGAGGGGCAGGCAGGTGGGGGCAGGAGGGGGGAATGGGACCCTGGGGGGCTGGGGGAGGAGGGGCGAATGGGATCCTGGGAGGCCGGGGGGGCTGGGACACTGGGGGGCTGGGGGAGGAGGTGCAGGCAGGTGGCGGCAGGAGGGGGAATGGGACTCTGGGGGGCTGGGGGAGGAGGGGCGAATGGGATCCTGGGAGGATGGGGGGGCTGGGACACTGCGGGGCTGGGGGAGGAGGGGCAGGCAGGTGGGGGCAGGAGGGGGATTGGGACCCTGGGGGGCTGGGGGAGGAGGGGCGAATGGGATCCTGGGAGGCCGGGGGGGCTGGGACACTGGGGGGCTGGGGGAGGAGGGGGGAATGGGACCCTGGGGGGCTGGGGGAGGAGGGGCAGGCAGGTGGGGGCAGGAGGGGGGAATGGGACCCTGGGGGGCTGGGAGAGGAGGGGCAGGCAGGTGGGGGCAGGAGGGGGGCTGGGGGAGGAGGAGCCAGCACCACTGCGCAGGGGGGCTCTGGCTGCGGGGGGCACGTCTCTCACATGCAGTTGCGGGCAGCCAGGTCCCGGTGGATGAAATCCCGGCTGCTGAGATAGTCCATCCCGCTGGCGATGTCGGCCATGAACCCCACCAGTGTCCGTGTGGGCAGGTACTGGGGGAGGACAGCTGGTCAGTGCCCGAGCCAGGGGCTCTCCCCGAGTTGGGTCCCTGCCGCATCCCCCCACGTGGCCCACGGCGCCTGGGGCCGGGATGGCACCAGGGCTGGGTGGCGGCGCGGCTGGGGAGGCGCCGTGGCAGTGGCTGGGGCCGGGTGGCGGCAGGGCTAGGGAGGCGCCGGGGTCGGGGCCGGGGCCGGGGTGGCGGCAGGGCTGGGTGGTGGCGGGGCTGGGGAGGCGCCGTGGCAGTGGCCGGGGTGGGGTGGCAGGGGGGCCGGGGTGGCGGCAGGGCTGGGTGGTGGCGGGGCTGGGGAGGCGCCGTGGCAGTGGCTGGGGTGGGGTGACAGGGGGGCCGGGGTGGCGGCAGGGCTGGGTGGTGGCGGGGCTGGGGAGGTGCCGTGGCAGTGGCCGGGGTGGGGTGGCAGGGGGGCCGGGGTGGCGGCAGGGCTGGGTGGTGGCGGGGCTGGGGAGGGGCCGTGGCAGTGGCTGGGGTGGGGTGGCGGCAGGGCTAGGGAGGCGCCGGGGCAGTGGCCAGGGTGGGGTGGCAGTGGGGCTGGGGTGGCGGCAGGGCTGGGTGGTGGCGGGGCTGGGGAGGCGCCGGGGTCGGGGTTGGGGCCGGGGCCGGGGCCGGGGGCCGCGGCGCACTCACCAGGGGGCTGTCCCCGAGCCGGGAGTAGAGCAGGAAGCTGTGCAGGTCGCCGTGTTTCATGAAGGGCAGGATGACGACAGGCGAGGGGTAGCCCTCGCTCTCCGTGCTCTGCAGACACACCCCTGCCGAGAGGGAGCAGAGCGGCCGTAAGACCTGCCCCTGGGGTCCCAGCCCCGCCAGATCCCAGCCCCTCCATATACCCACCCCCCTAGATCCCAGGCGCCCTGAATCCCACACCCCTCAAATACCCACCCCCAGGATCCCAGCCCCCCTGAATCTCAGCCTCCCAGGGATCTCAAAGCCCCTGGATTACCACCCCAAGACTCCCCCTGGATCCCAGCCCCCCAGATGGAACAGGGCCACCAAGACAAGGTTAGATCCCAATCCAAAATGAAGGAGTGGGAAGGGAGCTGGGAGCCAGGACTCCTGGGTTCTCTCCCAGGCTCTGGGAGGGGAGTGGGGTGTAGGGGGTTGGAGCAGGGGGCTCGGAGCCAGGACTCCTGGGTTCTTTCCCCGGCTCTGGGAGGGGAGTGGGGTGTAGGGGGTTGAGGCAGGGGGCTGGGAGCCAGAACTCCTGGGTTCTCTCCCAGGCTCTGGGAGGGAAGTGGGGTGTAGGGCGTTGAAGCAGGGGGCTCAGAGCCAGGACTCCTGGATTCTCTCCCAGGCTCTGGGAGGGGAATGAGGTTAAGGGGGTTGGAGCAGGGGGCTGGGAGCCAGGACTCCTGGGTTCCAGGTGGTGGGTGAGTCCGTCCCCCGGATTGGTGGTCAGTTGCTCCATGTGGCCAGGGGGCTCCAGTGACCTCACTAGGGGCATGTGGGTAGCACCTGGGGACCCGCGGGCTGAGCTCCCGGCCTGGCCAGGAGTGCAGGCTCCGCTCTGTGGCCGGGCACCGCGGCCTGGGTCGCCCAGGGGCACTGCTGGAGGCCGGACATGAACCCAGGCCCTGTGCAGCTGAGGCGTGACGCAGCGAGGGAGGGAATCCAGCCTGGCGCAGGGTGCTGGCCCGGCACAGCCTGTGCCAATTCCCCTGGCAGCTGTCCCGAGTTCCCGTCTCTCCCTCCCACATCTGCTTTCCCAGGGAAACCTCCCGCCCCCTGGGGCCCCAGCCCCCCCCCCCCCTCTGCTTTCCCAGGCCATCGCAGTGACATCCCCCGGCCCGGCGTACGGGGCACCCTGCTCCTCCACCCCCCCTTAACCCTGTGGGTGCTGTGCCCAGGAGAGGGGCTCTCACCCAGGAGCTTCATGACGTTGGGATGGTCGAACTCCTTCATGCAGACGGCCTCGCTCAGGAAATCCTCCATCTCGCTGCGGGTGCAGATGGCGACTGCGGGGAACACGGGGGGGGGGTGATGCCAGAGCCACGGACACCAGGGCAGAGCCGCAGGGGAGGGGAGGGAGCAGAGGAGGGGACCCTGGGGAGGAGGGGGCCCATTAGGGAGGCAAGAGGAGAGGGGGTTCTGGGGGGAGGGAGGGTCCCAGGGTCTCGCCAGCCCCCCAGGCGCCTGCCACACACTTACTCTTCATGGTCTTGACGGCCACCTTGAGGACGCTGTCGTCCTGGTTGAGCTGCCCTTCCATGACGGAGCCGAACTCGCCTGGGGAAGCCGGAGGCAGAGAAGCTATGAGATCCCCGGCAGTGCGGGGGCTGGGACACACGGCACGGCCATTCCCTGGGCAGCAGCTTGTGCATGCACACACACACACACAGAGCAGTGCACACATACAGAGCAGTGCACACACACACACACAGAGCAGTGCACACACACGCAGCAGTGCACATGCACACACACACAGCAGTGCACACATACAGAGCAGTGCACATGCACATACACACAGAGCAGTGCACACACACACAGCAGTGCACACGCACACACACATCCAGCAGAGCACACACCCAGCAGTGCACAGCCTTGCCAGCAGGGGGCCCCCCCTGATCTCTGTCCTGACAGCAGGGGGCACCCCCCCAAGGATCTCTGTGCCGACAGCAGGGGGCACCCCCCACCCCGGATCTCTGTACCAACAACAGGGGGTAATGTGCCCAGAACGGGTTACATCCGCTCCACGGCGAGGGAGCAGCTTGGGGAAAATCTTGCTCAAGCCGGGAGCTGGATGAGGCTGTGGAATTGGGCCGGGGTGGGGACCGGAAACCTGGGAGCGCTGGAGCCGCGAGCCAGGGGCTTTTCCAGCCTGGCTCACAACTTTCCAAAGCCGGAGCTCCCTGGCCACGTTGGTGGCGTGTGGGGAACCTGGCCTGCAGCCCCCAGCACCCCGCCTGCCTGGCTCCCTGGGCCACATGGGGGGAACCCGCCAACCCCAATGGATCCATCGAGGGGTAGCAGATCCCACAATGCATTGCTGCCCTCCAGCATGGGGTGCAAGCCCCCTACCTTCACCAAGGGTCTTCCCCAGGGCCACCTTGTGCCGATCCACCATCACATCTCGCAGCTTCTCCTTCAGGTCCTCACTGATGCCCAGGCTGTTCACTGCGGCACAAGGACGGGGACAAGGGGTCAGGCTCCAGCGTGGTAAGGACGGGGCCCAGACCCTGGCCGAGAACAGGGCCCCGTCGTGCCGGGCACCCCCCAGACCTTGGCAGAGATCAGGGCCCCGTCGTGCCGGGCACCCCCCAGACCCTGGCCGAGAACAGGGCCCCGTCGTGCCGGGCGCTGCCCAGACCTTGGCTGAAATCGGGGCCCCGTCGCGCCAGGCATCGTCCAGACCCCGGCCAAGATCAGGGCCCCGTCGCGCCGGGCTCTGCCCAGACCCTGGCCGAGATTGGGGCCCCATCACGCCAGGTGCTGCCCAGACCCCGGCCGAGATCAGGGCTCCGTCGCGCCAGGCATCGTCCAGACCCCGGCCAAGATCAGGGCCCCGTCGCGCCGGGCGCTGCCCAGACCCCGGCTGAGATCAGGGCCCCGTCGCGCCGGGCGCTGCCCAGACCCCGGCCGAGATCAGGGCCCCGTCGGGCCGGGTGCTGCCCAGACCCCGGCCGAGATCAGGGCCCTGTCGGGCCGGGAGCTGCCCAGACCCCGGCCGAGATCAGGGCCCCGTTGGGCTGGGTGCTGCCCAGACCCCGGCCGAGATCAGGGCCCTGTCGGGCCGGGCGCTGCCCAGACCCCGGCCGAGATCAGGGCCCTGTCGGGCCGGGCGCTGCCCAGACCCCGGCCGAGATCAGGGCCCTGTCGGGCCGGGCGCTGCCCAGACCCCGGCCGAGATCAGGGCCCCGTCGGGCTGGGCGCTGCCCGGGCGCCCCCAGACCCCGGCCGAGATCAGGGCCCTGTCGGGCCGGGCGCCGCCCAGACCCCGGCCGAGATGAGGGCCCCGTCGGGCCGGGTGCTGCCCAGACCCCGGCCGAGATCAGGGCCCTGTCGGGCCGGGCGCTGCCCAGACCCCGGCCGAGATCAGGGCCCCGTCGGGCCGGGCGCTGCCCAGACCCCGGCCGAGATCAGGGCCCCATCGGGCCGGGCGCCGCCCAGACCCCAGTCGAGAGTGGGGCCCTGTCGCGCCGGGCTCTCCCCAGACCCTGGCCGAGATTGGGGCCCCATCACGCCAGGTGCTGCCCAGACCCTGGCCAAGATCGGGGTCTCGTCGTGGCAGGCGCCGCCCAGACCCCAACCGAGATCAAGGCCCCATCGTGCTGGACGCTGCCCAGACCCTGGCTGAGATTGGGGCCTTGTCGCGCCAGGCGCCGCCCAGCCAACTCTCCGTCTGAACCAGGGGTGGAGGGAACGAGGCCTGGAGAGGGCCAAGGACTGGCCCAGCGGCAGCCTGCCAGCCAGCAGTAAAACCAGGATAGGAACCCAGGTGTCTGGAGCCGCGTGGCGCCCGAGTCTCTGGGCCATGCTCTCGGAGATGCCCAGAGTACAATGGGGCAGCCGGGACCTGCCTGGCTGCAGGCTGGCCCTAGGTTGACTGTCAGGTCCTGGCGAGTGGGGCGAGCCGTGGGCCGGGGCGTGGCAGGCGAGGTACTCACGCGTGGCCTCCGTGGTCCTGCGGCTATACGACTTGCGGACACGGTAATGGACCACCAGCTCTCCCTGCTCCACTCGGGGTTCAAAGGCCTCCCTGCTCGGGGGGTGACAGCCGGTGAGAGACCCCAGCCTGCAACATCTGGACCCCGAAGCCAGCCAGTCCCTGCCCTGGGGCCGGGTGGGAGCCGGCACCTGCTACAGGCGACAGGCCCCTGCCCCGTTCCCACCCTCCTGAGCCAGCCAGTCCCTGCCCTCGGGCTGGACGGGAGCCGGCGCCAGCTAGAGGGGCCAGGCCCTGCCCCATTCCCACCCTCCTGAGCCAGCCAGTCCCTGCCCTCGGGCTGGACGGGAGCTGGTGCCTGCTACAGGCGACAGGCCCCTGCCCCATTCCCGCCCTCCTGAGCCAGCCAGTCCCTGCCCTCGGGCTGGACGGGAGCCGGCGCCTGCTACAGGCGACAGGCCCCTGCCCCATTCCCACCCTCCTGAGCCAGCCAGTCCCTGCCCTCGGGCTGGACGGGAGCCGGCGCCTGCTACAGGCGACAGGCCCCTGCCCCATTCCCACCCTCCTGAGCCAGCCAGTCCCTGCCCTCGGGCTGGACGGGAGCCGGCGCCTGCTACAGGCGACAGGCCCCTGCCCCATTCCCACCCTCCTGAGCCAGCCAGTCCCTGCCCTCGGGCTGGACGGGAGCCGGCGCCAGCTAGAGGGGCCAGGCCCCTGCCCCATTCCCACCCTCCTGAGCCAGCCAGTCCCCGCCCTCGGGCTGGACGGGAGCCGGCGCCTGCTACAGGCGACAGGCCCCTGCCCCATTCCCACCCTCCTGAGCCAGCCAGTCCCTGCCCTCGGGCTGGACGGGAGCTGGTGCCTGCTACAGGCGACAGGCCCCTGCCCCATTCCCACCCTCCTGAGCCAGCCAGTCCCTTCCTCGGGCTGGATGGGAGCCAGTGCCAGCTAGAGGGGCCAGGCCCCTGCCCCATTCCCACCCCCGAGCCAGCCAGTCCCCGCCCTGGGGCTGGATGGGAGCCGGCGCCCGCTAGAGGGGACAGGCCCCGTGCCCCATTCTCTGCCCCTTTCCCCACTGGCCCACTCCCAGCCCCCATTCTGCTCCCCGCTCACCCAAACCGCGTCTCCTTCTTGCGCAGCCGGGCCAGGACGAGGACGAAGAAGATGGCGAAGGCCACGGCCAGGCCCACGGCCAGGATCACAGCCCACCAGTGCCACGAGAAGGCAGGGGCCACAGTCTCCCTCACTGCACGGCCAAGGTGTAGGGTTAGCTGGGTTGGAGGGGGGCAGCCGGGTGATCTGTGGATCTGCCCCAGGCCCCCCCCCAGGCCCCGCCCATGGACCCGCCCGGGAGCCAGGCTCCCCTTGGGCTCCCCAACCCCCCAGCTCCACCAGACCAAACCTGCTCCCTGCAGGGGGCAGGGCTGAGTCACTTGGAGGCTGCACCCAAGGTGGGGAGAATTAGCCCGTCAGGTGCCTACCCCCAGCGCTGGATCCCCACAGATCCCTGTAAGATCTGACCCCAACGTCCTGCAGGACTGGGCAGGCAGTGGGGTGGAGGGGGTGGAGGGGGCAGGGCAGAGGGAGAGGGTGGGGGGCTCCTCACCTTGCTCGGTCTGTGGGGCGAGGGGATCTGCAAAGGGGAGAGAGAAGAGAGGTGCCGTAAGCTGTGGGGGGCAGGCCAGGGGCACGTGTTTAGGGGCCAGTGCACTACGTCGCCCAACCAGCTGGTCCAGGGGATTTTGAGCCTGAAATGGGACCTGGATTGGAACCAGTCTTGGTTCTGGGTTTGCAAGAAATCAAAACACTGCCGTTAGCAAGAAATCGCTCCAACACAGAACCCCGAGACCCGGGTCGGCACTGGGGACAGTTCAGAACCATGAGACCCGGGTCGGCACTGGGGACAGTTCAGAACCACGGGACCTGGGTCGGAGCTGGGAGACCCAGTTCCGAACCACGGGACCCGGGTCAGCACCGGGGGACAGTTTGTGATGAACTGGGAATGTTCTTAATGTTTTCTCTGAATACTGTGTTGGTGCCTCAGTGTCCCCTGTGCAGTTCTTAATACCTAGGTGGTGGGATCAGGGGGTGTGATTGCTGCAGAACAAAGGGCCAGTGCCCCTAAATGCCTGGCACTCTGTCTCCTAGCAACTGATGGCCTGGGCCCCCCCCTGCAAAGGTGCCAACTGAAGGTGTTGGAGACAAAGAGATCAGGTGACCTCCTGGCCTGGGAAAGGGGCTGAGCAGAGAGGAGGGGCTGGAGGGGTGTCAGTCTGGAGCGGGCTGGGGACGAGGAGTGAGGGCAGACGTGGGGGTCTGGCTCACTGCCCCCCAGAATGGACCCGGCTGAGGGGTCCCATTCTCTGTACCTACAAGCTCTGTTTTAGACCCTGTTCCTGTCATCGAATAAACCTCTGTGTTACTGGCTGGCTGAGAGTCACATCTGACTGCAAAGTGGGGGTGCAGGACCTGTGGCTTCCCCAGGACCCCCCTGGGGTGACTCGCTGTGGGAAGCGCACGGAGGGGCAGAGGATGCTGAATGCTCCAAGGAGAGACCCAGGAGGTGAAGCCGTGGGAGCTTCTTGCCCTGAACAAGTCTGCTCCAAGGGAGAGGAGGCTCCCCAAAGTCCTGCCTGGCTTGGTGGGGAGCAGTTCCAGAGCATCGCCCGGTGGCTCCGTGACACAGTTCAGAACCACGGGACCCGTGTCGGAGCTGGGGGACCCAGTTCAGAACCACGGGACCCGAGTTGGCGCCAGGGGACAGTTCAGAACCACAGGACCCAGGTCGGAGCCGGAGGACCCAGTTCAGAACCCCGGACCCGGGTCAGAGCCCGAGGACCCAGTTCAGAACCCCTGGACCTGGGTCGGAGCCAGGGGACCCAGTTCAGAACCACAGGATCCAGATCGGCACCGGAGGACAGTTCAGAACTACAGGCCCCGGGTCGGCGCTGGGGGACAGTTCAGAACCACGGGACCCTGGTCGGCGCCAGAGGACCCAGTTCGGAACCAAGGGACCTGGGTCAGCACCAGGGGACCCAGTTCAGAACCACAGACCTGGATCAGAGCCATCCCTGGGTTTGCAAGCGTCAGCCCCCCCCCCAGGTTAGCCCGGCCTCTGTGGGGCTGCAGTGTGATGGGAGAGCCCACCCCACGGCTGGTCCCTCACCCGGCCCAGTCCCCCAGCACTCACGGGATGGGGAGACCATGACGGCGTCGCTCCAGGGCCCGTCCCCGGCGCTGGTGTATGACGCCACCCGCACCATCAGGTTCTGCACCTCTGAGACCAGCTCCAGGGTCTTCTCGGTGGTCAGCCCCACATCCACCACCACCTGCCGGGGAGCGGGGTTAGCCAGGGCTGGGACACTGGGCTTTTCCCTCTACGGGCGCTGGCCCCAGGGACTGGCCGGCTCAGGCGGCAGGGAATGGGGCATGGGGCCTGCCCCCTCCAGGTGGTGCTGGCCCCAATGTGGCCCCAGGGCAGGGACTGGCTGGCAGTGGGGGGGGGAGGGATGGGGCAGGGGCCTATCTCCTCTAGGGGCACTGGCCCTGATCTGGCCCCAGGGCAGGGAAGTGTCTGGCTCAGGGGGGTGGGGAATGGGACCTGTCCCCTCTAGGGGCACTGGCCCTGATCTGGCCCCAGGGCAGGGAAGTGGCGGGCGCAGGGGGGTGGGGAATGGGGCCTTTCCCCCACTAGGGGCACTGGCCCCGATCTGGCGCCAGCGTGGGGTGCTTGCTGGGGCAAGGGGGCCAGGATGGTGGTGGGGGCTAGCTTAGGGGGCGGTGGCGAGCTGGTGGGTTCTCCTCAGCGGGCAGGCCAGGGTCCCGGGGGAGCAGGGGGGCGTGCTCACCTCGGGCGAACCGGGGCTCTGATAGGCCAGCCTGTACCCACGCAGGATCCCGCCGAGTGGCCCGCGTGGCTCCAGCCAATGCACCGTGGCCCGGCTGCCGTTCTGGAAGGCTGTGACGTTCTCCGGCGGGGCACAGGGCGCTGCCAGGGGGCACAGACACGTCACCCAGGGGCTGCCCCTCTCCAGGCCCGTCCCCTGGGGGGGCAGGGCCCTGTCCTGGAGCAGAACTCCCCCATGAGGCACTGGGGCAGCTGCGTTCCCAGGGGACCCCCCCCGTGGGAACAGAGCCCCCCCAGCCCTGCCCCTGTGTTTGTCTTGGCACTGCACAAAGCCCCATATCGGAGCGAAACATTCCTGAGCCCAACCCTGCCCGCCTCTGCTCCAACATGCAGAGCGGCCTTGGGGGGCCAGGATAGCACCCCCTGCTCCATCCTGTCCCAGCGGGGACCTGACCGAGCGAACCCAGGAATCCAGGCCCCCAGGAAACCGGGCACTTAGTCATGGGGATACCACGTGATGAGTCAGTGAATGCCCAGCTGGCACTGGGCAAGGTGGTTCAAAATGCACTAACCACTAGACCCCACTCCCAGCCCAGAGCCGGGGATGGAACCCAGGAGTCCTGGCACCCAGCCATCCCCCTCTAACCACTAGACCCCACTCCCCTCCCAGAGACAGGGATGGAACCCAGGAGTCCTGGCACCCAGCCGCCCCCTCTAACCACTAGACCCCACTGCCCTCCCTGCTCAGCTCCCCGGGCCTGTTGACACCCCTCACCCCCTTCCAGGGTCTCCATGAGCACCCAGTGGGTCCAGCGGGAGGCGCCGGCCTCGCTGCGGCAGGCCACGCGGACGTGGTAGGAGGCAAAGGGTGCCAGCCCCTGGATGAGGTGGCGGAAGGGCGGCACGTTGAGATTCTGGTTGTACATGGCCTCGGGGGGGACAGTGCTGAGGTCCTGGTCGGTGCGCACAGCCTGGAGGAGACAGTGGGGCATTAGTGGGGGTGGTGCCCAGCCTGGGGTGCCCCCTTCCCTGCCTGCAGGTGTCCAGGTTCCTCTTCAATCCCCCTTGCAAGCCACGGGATGCCCCCAGGCCCCTGACCCCCATTCCTGGGAGAGCAGAGCTAGGCAGATCCAGGCTGCAGAGGAGGCGGTTCTCACACCAGTGGGGCGGCCCAGAGCCCCCGCGCCCAGAACTTGGCCACTATCTGCATTCACTGCTGGGCTGGTCCTGACTCCCCAGCCCCATGGCAGGGGAGGGAGAGAAGGTTTCTCAGCTCCATCCCCATCGCAGGAGGCTGAAGGATGGCAGGGCGGGGCAATGGTCCCCCCATGGAAACTCCCTTCCCCTCCCCAGTTTCGTTTTCCTGGGCACACCGGGCTGGGCAGCAGACACAGCCGGGAGTGGGGTGGGGGGGGCGTCACAGCCTGCCTCGGGTAGGGGGACGGGACGTCCGGGCTCTGGGGAAAGCAGAAGTGGGAAGCTGGATTCTTTCATAAAACCCAAATCCGGGCACTCAGCAACTTGCACTTCCTCTTTCTCGGGGGGGGGGAACACAGGAAATAGGGGGCCAGCTGCCCTCCGTGTCACCTTCCCCCCACCTGCTTAACCCCCCATGTGACCACTCCCTTCCCTGCTAAGGATATTCACCCCCATAACATCCCCCCAATCCCGGAGCCAGCCTGTGCGCTCAGCTCCCCGGGGCCCCCATCCTGTGTACTCAGGGCTCCGATCCCCATGGATCAGTCCCCCATGTGCTCAGCCCCCGCATCCCGTGTGCTCAGCCCCCTAAGAGCCCCGATCCTCACGGATCAGCCCCCCGTGTGCTCAGCCCCCGCATCCCGTGTGCTCAGCCCCCTAAGAGCCCCGATCCCCACAGATCAGCCCCCTGTGTGCTCAGGCCCCCCATCCCATGTGCTCTGCCCTTAAGAGCCCCTATCCTCACAGATCAGCCCCCCGTGTGCTCAGCCCCCGCATCCCGTGTGCTCAGCCCCCTAAGAGCCCCGATCTTCACGGATCAGCCCCCCGTGTGCTCAGCCCCCCCATCCCATGTGCTCAGCCCCCTAAGAGCCCCTATCCTCACAGATCAGCCCCCCGTGTGCTCAGCCCCCGCATTCCATGTGCTCAACCTCCTAAGAGCCCCGATCCCCACGGATCAGCCCCCCATGTGCTCAGCCCCCGCATCCCGTGTGCTCAGCCCCCTAAGAGCCCCAATCCCCACGGATCAGCCCCCTGTGTGCTCAGCCCCCGCATTCCGTGTGCTCAGCCCCTTAAGAGCCCCAATCCCCACGGATCAGCCCCCCGTGTGCTCAGGCCCCCCATCCCATGTGCTCTCCCCTTAAGAGCCCCTATCCTCACAGATCAGCCCCCCGTGTGCTCAGCCCCCGCATTCCGTGTGCTCAACCTCCTAAGAGCCCCAATCCCCACGGATCACCCCCTGTGTGCTCTGGCCCCCCATCCCATGTGCTCTGCCCCTTAAGAGCCCCGATCCTCACCGATCAGCCCCCCGTGTGCTCAGCCCCCGCATCGCGTGTGCTCAGCCCCCTAAGAGCCCCAATCCCCACTGATCAGCCCCCTGTGTGCTCTGGCCCCCCATCCCATGTGCTCTGCCCCTTAAGAGCCCCGATCCTCACAGATCAGCCCCCCGTGTGCTCAGGCCCCCCATCCCATGTGCTCTGCCCTTAAGAGCCCCTATCCTCACAGATCAGCCCCCCGTGTGCTCAGCCCCCGCATCCCGTGTGCTCAGCCCCCTAAGAGCCCCGATCTTCACGGATCAGCCCCCCGTGTGCTCAGCCCCCCCATCCCATGTGCTCAGCCCCCTAAGAGCCCCTATCCTCACAGATCAGCCCCCCGTGTGCTCAGCCCCCGCATTCCATGTGCTCAACCTCCTAAGAGCCCCGATCCCCACGGATCAGCCCCCCATGTGCTCAGCCCCCGCATCCCGTGTGCTCAGCCCCCTAAGAGCCCCAATCCCCACGGATCAGCCCCCTGTGTGCTCAGCCCCCGCATTCCGTGTGCTCAGCCCCTTAAGAGCCCCAATCCCCACGGATCAGCCCCCCGTGTGCTCAGGCCCCCCATCCCATGTGCTCTCCCCTTAAGAGCCCCTATCCTCACAGATCAGCCCCCCGTGTGCTCAGCCCCCGCATTCCGTGTGCTCAACCTCCTAAGAGCCCCGATCCCCACGGATCAGCCCCCCATGTGCTCAGCCCCTGCATCCCGTGTGCTCAGCCCCTTTAGAGCCCCAATCCCCACAGATCAGCCCCCCGTGTGCTCAGGCCCCCCATCCCATGTGCTCTGCCCCTTAAGAGCCCCGATCCTCACCGATCAGCCCCCCGTGTGCTCAGCCCCCGCATCCCGTGTGCTCAGCCCCCTAAGAGCCCCAATCCCCACGGATCACCCCCTGTGTGCTCTGGCCCCCCATCCCATGTGCTCTGCCCCTTAAGAGCCCCGATCCTCACCGATCAGCCCCCCGTGTGCTCAGCCCCCGCATCGCGTGTGCTCAGCCCCCTAAGAGCCCCAATCCCCACGGATCAGCCCCCTGTGTGCTCTGGCCCCCCATCCCATGTGCTCTGCCCCTTAAGAGCCCCGATCCTCACAGATCAGCCCCCCGTGTGCTCAGGCCCCCCATCCCATGTGCTCTGCCCCTTAAGAGCCCCGATCCCCATGGATCAGCCCCCCGTGTGCTCAGGCCCCCCATCCTATGTGCTCCGGGCCCTGATCCCCCCGGACCAGCCCCAGGCCGAGCGTACCTGGACGGTGCAGATGCTGAGGGGCGACGCCCCGCTGGCCCCCGGCTCCCAGCCCACCTCCAGGGCGTTCTCACTGCGCGTCACCAGCACCACGCTCCTCGGCCGCTGGGGGACCACTGTGGGCAGCATATGGGGGAGGGCTCAGGGGCTGCCTCAGCCTGTGCTCCAGGGCATAGCGGCTGGGCAGGGGGGGTTATCCTGAGAGACCCTCTGGGGGCTCATGGGGGAATTGAGGCAGGGGCTTGCCCCTCCCAGCAACCTGGGACACGCCCTCCTCCAGTGCAGTGGGGAGCCTAGCGGCCGCGGGCTCCCAGGGCCCGATCCGCAGTGCAGGGCAGGGCCCGGCCCCCTCACCTGTCATGGCCGCGGTCCGGGAGGTGGCCACACCCTTGGCATTGTGGGCTTCACAGGAGAACGAGGCGCTTCTGTTCAGGCCTGGAAGGGACAAAGCAGGGGGAGGGGATAAGAGCATGGGGCAAAGGGACCAGGCTACCCCCCAGTGCCCCTCACCCCCGACCCGCAGCCCCCTGCCACCCTGGTGCCCCTCACCCCTGACCCACATCCCCCTGCGACCCTGGTGCCCCTCACCCCGACCCGCAGCCCCCTGCCACCCTGGTGCCCCTCACCCCTGACCCACATCCCCCTGCCACCCTGGTGCCCCTCACCCCGACCCGCAGCCCCCTGCCACCCTGGTGCCCCTCACCCCTGACCCACATCCCCCTGCCACCCTGGTGCCCCTCACCCCGACCCGCAGCCCCCTGCCACCCTGGTGCCCCTCACCCCTGACCCGCAGCCCCCTGCCACCCTGGTGCCCCTCACCCCGACCCGCAGCCCCCTGCCACCCTGGTGCCCCTCACCCCTGACCCACATCCCCCTGCCACCCTGGTGCCCCTCACCCCCACCCGCAGCCCTCCGCCATTGCAGGCCTACCCCCCCATGCTGTTCCTCACTCCCGACCCACAGCACCCCCCTACTGACCCCCGCCCCGCTCCCTGGCCCAGCTTTCCTGGCCGGCTCTGTCTGGGCGAGGGGGTGTCAGTGCCAAGTGTTCCCATCCCTCTCTGTTCCCAGCGCTGGCTCCTGCAGCCTCCTCCCGTCCCCCAAGGTCATGGCGCCTCCAGCTTATCAGGGCGTCCCCCGCAGGGACTGGGGGAAGGGGCACTGGGCACGGGGGGTGCTGGGTCTTCAGCCCAAGGCCAGATTGCTCAGGAGGCCGGGACGGGCCACTAGCAGGGAGCGGCTGTGGGGCAAATTCCCAGTTCCCCTCAGTCCCCTCCAAGTCCCTGGCACCTCCCCACTCCCTGCTCCCCTGCCTAGCCTGGGGGACTGTGCAGTGATGGGAGGGGTCCCCAGCCCCCTCACCCCAGTGCACCAGGCAGTGCAGTCCCAGGCAGGCTGCCCCGGCCGGGCAGGGGGCAGAGGGGGCAGGGCAGCTCGGCGTGTGTCTGTCCACACTGTGCTCCAGGAACTCAGCCGGCGCCTGCCCGGGGCGTCAGAGCGAGCGGAACCAGCTTCCCACAGCCCCCCCTCTCCCAGCCTGGCAGTGCCCCCCTCCTCCCCGGCACATCTGGGGCCCAGGCTCCCTCCCAGCCGGCTTGGCCAGGGCTGGTATGTCAGTCCCCAGCCCCCGCCATGTGGTCGGCATTTCCGGGTCTGGCTCCCTGGCCGCAGCCCCAGTGCAGGGACCTCAGACAGGGCTGGGGGCTGGACTGAGGGGGGTTGGGAGCCAGCCCCAGAACCATTGCCCAGGGGCGGCAGGGAAAAACAATCTCCAGGGATTTGCATCCCCTGTGGCCCCCCCGTGCCAACCCTGCCATAGCCCCCCATGTTCTACATTCACCCCTTGCCCTGGCCCCCCTGCCCCCACCTTCCGTGTTCACCACAGTTGCCCTGCCCCCAGCCCCCCTAGGACTGCACCCCCTGCCCACTCCCCTGTTCCCCTGCCCCTCCCACCACTGCTTTTCCATTCCCAGCCCCCTCTGCGCGCTCCATGCACCCGCCAGCACTGCCACTCCCTTCCCCTGCGGGGTTCTGCAGCGACCCCCTCCCCTCCCAGCCTGGAGGGTGGGGGACAAGGCGGCTGGACTATCACTCCCAGCCCTCCCACGCCATGCAATGGACACTGCTACCACGCCGGGCCCTGTGGTGGCACCAGCCGGAGCGGGCTGTGCCCTGACCCACCAGCTGGGTCTGCCCGGGAGGGACATGTCCCAGCCCAGCACTGCACCTGGTGCCGCTGCACCCCCCCCAACCGTGCTGCTCTAGAGCCCCCCATTCCCCATCTCAGCCCCTCTCCTGTCCCTCCTCCCCCAGCCTGGCTGGGACGGGTGCCTGACTCACACCCCGGTCACCTCCGGCATCTGCTGCCCATTCCCCCAGCCTGAGTCAGCAGAGCCGGGCTGGCCACGTCCGTGGGGGCTGGGGCGGGGGGAAGAGGAGGGGCTGGGACTGGCAGGTACCCGGGTAGGGGCCCTGCTCCTTCTGGCTTCGGGGCCCTGGACATGGTGCACACGGCCAATGGGGCACACTCCTTGGTCCTGATCCGGGAGCTGTGTTTGTCTGTATCAGCAAAAACAATGAGGGTCCTTGTGGCCAGGGCCGGCTTTAGGAAGTGCGGGGCCCAATCTGAATACCCGGAGGTGGTCTGGGTCTTCAGCGGCACGTCCTTCACTCGCTCTGGGTCTTCCGCGGCACTGAAGGACCCGCCGCTGAAATGCTGCCAAAGATCCGGAGCGAGTGAAGGACCCGCCACCGAAATGCCACCGAAGACCCAAAGCTAGTGAAGGACCCGCTGCCGAAACGCCACCGAAGACCCAGAGAGAGTGAAGGACCCGCCACCGAAATGCCACCGAAGACCCAAAGCTAGTGAAGGACCCGCCACCGAAATGCCACCGAAGACCCAGAGAGAGTGAAGGACCCGCCACCGAAACGCCACCGAAGACCCAGAGAGAGTGAAGGACCCGCCACCGAAATGCCACCGAAGACCCAGAGAGAGTGAAGGACCCGCCACCGAAATGCCACCGAAGACCCAGAGAGAGTGAAGGACCCGCCACCGAAGTGCTGCCAAAGACCCAAAGCTAGTGAAGGACCCGCTGCCGAAACGCCACCGAAGACCCAGAGAGAGTGAAGGACCCGCCACCGAAATGCCACCGAAGACCCAGAGAGAGTGAAGGACCCGCCACCGAAGTGCTGCCAAAGACCCGGACCGCCGCTGGGTGAGTAAAATTTTAAAAATTCGGCACTCTTCTTTAGGGCGCGGGGCCCTCTTAGGCATGGGCACGGGGCCCGATTTGGGGGAATTGGGGGAATCGGCCTAAAGCCGGCCCTGTTTGTGGCACCTTCGAGACTGGCAAATGTATTTGGGCCTAAGCTTTCGTGGGCTACCCGCACTTCGTGGGATGCCTGGAGGGGAACATACAGGCAGGTGTGAGGGGTCAGCGCTACCGAGCCAATTCAGCGGAGGTGAAAGTGGCCGTTGACAAGAAGGGGTGAACACCAAGGGAGGGAAATCAGTCTGCAGGGCTAACGAGGCCAATGCAATCAAGGTGGCCCATTTCCAGCAGCTGACAAGACAGTACGAGTGTCAGCAGCAGGTCACTCCACTGCCCCCCCTTGGCAAGGCTCCTCCCATGTATTTATACCTGCTCCTGTATGCTCCACGCCAGGCATCCCACCAAGTGAGTTTAAAGCTTAAGCCCCCAAACATGGGCTAGTCTCTAAGGTGCCACAAGGATCCCGGCTGTTTCCACCCTGTAGAAAGTGCCCTGAGAGCTGCACGCAGGGGGACATGTCCTGCTGACACAGCAGGCCTGAGCGGCTGACTCTGCAGTAAACACCCTGCGGCCGGACAGCTCTGCCCAGCAGCAACCCTACAATAACAGCAGCGTCTCCTGGGATTGCAGAAGCCATTCCCACGCCTGGAGAGTGCCCGCCAGCCCCCCGCCGCAGCCTCAGCCCTGGAGAACCAGCCGCCGCCAGTGACCGATGCCACCTTCCAGGCAGGCGACAAAAGGGGCCGCGGGCTGGAGACAAGCGGCCTATTGAGAGCGGGGCCGGGGGGTGGGGGAGCAGCGAGGGCCCCCACTGAATGGAGATGGAGGCCAGCGCACGCCTTTGCGGGCTGCTCCCCCCACCCCCACCTCTGCCTCCTTCCCCATCCCCCGCTCCCAAGGACCCTGTTCTATAGAGTCCACAGCTGGGGGGACTCTGCCCTCTGGCCCCCCGCCCCCGGTAGGAAACCCCCCCCACCCCCAAGGGGACACCTCCACCACACTCACCGTTCACGGCCAGCGTGGAGGGCACCTGTGCCAGGGGGTCCACCAGGGAGTTGAGGGGGGCCCCGTCTTGCAGCCAGATGACCCGCACTGGCTCGGGGGGACCCTGGGCGCTGCAGCTCAGGTTGAAGGGGGTGTCAGCTGCCACCTCCAGGTCCTGGGGCTCCTCGGAGAAGAAGGGCAGACCTGGGGGAGGGCAGAGCTGCATTCAGACTAGTCCATCCTCCAGGGCTCCACCCATGCAGAGTGTCACCCCTACTTGGATGGATACTAGGGGGCCCCCCAGAGCTGGGGCATCTCTAGCTGCCCTCTCCCCACACTGCCCTACAGAGAGTCCCCAGAGCAGTGGGGTTGGGTGTTAGCACCCCATCAAGATACTGGGGCAGCTCCCCAGCGATGGGCTCAGGCTCCCTGAAGACCCAGGCAGCGTCACTCACACTTGGGGCAGCTCCCCCGACTCTCAGCAATGGGCTCAGGCTCTCTGCAGACCCAGGCAGCGTCGCTGCGTCACTCACACTCAGGGCAGCTCCCCCCACCCAGCGATGGGCTCAGGCTCTCTGCAGACCCAGGCAGCGTCGCTGTGTCACTCACACTCAGGGCAGCTCCCCCTGCTCCCAGCGACAGGCTCAGGCTCCCTGCAGACCCAGGCAGTGTCGCTGCGTCACTCACACTCGGGGCAGCTCCCCCCACCCAGCGATGGGCTCAGGCTCCCTGCAGACCCAGGCAGTGTCGCTGCGTCACTCACACTCGGGGCAGCTCCCCCCACCCAGCGATGGGCTCAGGCTCCCTGCAGGCCCAGGCAGCATCGCTGCATCACTCACACTTAGGGCAGCTCCCCCTGCTCCCAGCGACAGGCTCAGGCTCCCTGCAGACCCAGGCAGTGTCGCTGCGTCACTCACACTCGGGGCAGCTCCCCCTCTCCCAGCAACAGGCTCAGGCTCTCTGCAGACCCAGGCAGTGTTGCTGCATTCCCCTTTATTCAGACACTGCCCTGAGCCCCATGCCAGGCCCCCTGGCGTGGTGCCCATGGCAGGATCAGGGCTGTGCATGCCCCGCCCCTGCGCTGGCACAGGGACACTCACCTTCCAGCCCCAGGTGGGCGGCATCGGACAGCACCTCCTCCCCATTCACCCACATGACGCACTGGTAGCTGCCCACATCTGACAGCTGCACGGACGGGATGCTGCGGGGCGGAGAGGGAGCGTGAGCAGGGCGGGCACCACCTGGCACAGCGAAGCCCCACTGCTCGCCCCCCAGACAGGGACATGGCCATGGGCAGGGGTGGGGGACAGGTAGGTGTTTAGGGACTGCCCACCTAAGGCAAATAATTATTATTGAGGGGATATAATGGGCTCCACGATGGGGGGGGCCCCCAATATCACCCCCCGCAACCCTTCTTCTGCCTCTCTCACAGCCCCCATCTCTCCCCAACGGGCCCAACAGAGGGGCCTCCGCAGGCAGCCAGATCAGAACGACGAGCCACCAGCCCCATCCCCCCCGGCTACCCAGATCAGAGAGACAGGCCACCAGCAACCCCCACCCCCAGCTACGCCAGATCAGAGCGACGGGCCACCAGCCCCATCCCCCCTGGCTACCCAGATCAGAGCAAGAGGCCACCAGCAACCTTCCCCTCCCCCAGCTACGCTAGATCAGAGCAATGGGCTACCAGCCCCGTGTCCCCCCAGCTACCCAGATCAGAGCGATGGGCCACCAGCCGCGTCCCCCCCGGCTACCCAGATCAGAGCAACAGGCCACCAGCCCCGTCCCCCCCAGCTACCCAGATCAGAGTGACAGGCCACCAGCCCCGTCCCCCCCTGGCTACCCAGATCAGAGCGACAGGCCACCAGCCCCGTCCCCCCCGGCTACCCAGATCAGAGCGACAGGCCACCAGCCCCGCCCCCCCCCAGCTACCCAGATCAGAGCGACGGGCCACCAGCCCCGTCCCCCCTGGCTACCCAGATCAGAGCGACGGGCCACCAGCCCCGTCCCCCCTGGCTACCCAGATCAGAGTGACAGGCCACCAGCCCCGTCCCCCCCTGGCTACCCAGATCAGAGCGACAGGCCACCAGCCCCGTCCCCCCTGGCTACCCAGATCAGAGCGACGGGCCACCAGCCCCGTCCCCCCCCGGCTACCCAGATCAGAGAGACAGGCCACCAGCCCCGTCCCCCCCAGCTACCCAGATCAGAGCGACAGGCCACCAGCCCCGTCCCCCCTGGCTACCCAGATCAGAGCGACAGGCCACCAGCCCCGTGTCCCTGTGCGTCCCACCCCAGGGGCGACCAATGGGCCCATCTGGCCCAGGATCCTGGCTCCTCCCTTACTGGGCCACGCAGCCGCCCTGTGAGGAGGCAGGGGGGACCCTGCCTGGTCCCCAGGAGCTGCTGTGCCCCCCAGACACCTCCTTGCCAGGCCCCTACTCACCTGAGCTCGCTGATGGCCAGCCAGACCTTCTCGTTTATGGGCATCTGCACCTGGTTGCTGTCGGCCAGCTCCAGTGCCTGCCCGTCCCGCAGCCAGCTGATCTCGGGCAGCTCTTGGCTCAGCTGTACAGCGCAGCGCAGCCGCACGTCCTTGCCCAGGGACGAGGTCTGGTTCGAGGGGTTCTCCAGGAAGTGCAAGTCTGCGGGTGGGTGGGGGAGGAGAGACAGGATGAAGGGGTCCAGTGCCAGAGGCTGCCCCCCCAGAATCCCCTGGGTATGGGAGCAGCTGCACTTCAGGTTCCCTGGATCTCTGTACAAACAGCCCCTGTGCCCACCCCAGAGGTGGCTGCACCTCAGCTCCAGGTGAGGGATCCAGGGATAACCAGTCCCTATGCCCCACCCCAGAGGTGGCTGCATCTGAGCTCTGGGCGAGGGATCCCTGTATAACCAGCCCCCATGCCCCACCTCAGAAGCAGCTGCATCTCAGCTGGGCAAGGGATCCCTGTGTATATCTATATCCCAGGGATGTAAATCATCATGAGCCCCTGGGACAGCACCAGCCCTGAAGTTCTAGAGCCAGACAGAGGCTGGTTTACAGCCAGAGCTGGCCCATGGGCTCGGGTTCCAGGGGAGGTCCCTCCTGACCCCTGGGGCTCTGGCCCTGACGCATGCAACTGGCTGCACCTGCTGGGAGTGGACCCAGGGGGCTCGTCAAGAGGGCCCTGCTCTCTGGTGTGTTGGGTAAGGTGGGGCAAGGTTCGGGGCTTGTCCTGGTGTGACAGACCCCCCTGCAGAGTGACACCCTGCGGCCTGGGCTGGGGGGCAGGAGGCACTCGGCTGGCTCAGCACGGAGGGAATGCACGAGCCGGCATTGCGTGGGAGGGGCCTGCCTCGTGCCAGGCGCACTGGCAGACTCTGGTGGATGGGGTGGGCATGGCCGCCCCGAGGCCTGGCACCTGAATGCCTGCACACAGCAGAGCGCTGGGAATCAGGACACCTGGGTTCCATCCCTGGCTTGGCCACTGAGTGTCTGCATTGCCTTGGACAGTCCCTGCCCGCCCCCTGTGCCTCGGTTTCCCCAGTGGCCGAATGACAGATGATTATTCTGCAGCCCCCTCGAGAAGGGACCTTCCCAGATCCCTCCCCCCCCCAGTCTGTTTTAGCCCTTCAAGAAGGGGAGCCACATTCCAGGGCGTGGGAAGCAGATGGGACTTGGCAAGGGCCCCGCTCCTCACTCTGGGGGCTTGTGGGTCCTAGCAGCCCGAGAGCTCTGCACAGCCCAGCCCCCAACCCCGCCACCCAGCTGTGTGTATCAGACACAGGCACCCGGCCTGGAGCATGACACCCCGTGCCCCCTCCCTCTGTTGTGGTTCAAAAGTATTTATTTCCTCTTTCATTTCTCCCCTTCGAGCTTCCGGCCGAGGGGCCGGGGCCAGGCCCCCGGGCAGCCGTTCCCAGCACGTCCCGGTGGCTGCAGAGATTTCAGGGCCTGGGACTCACCCCGACAGCCTAGCTGGGCTCAGAGATGGGGGGCTGGGCAGAGGCTCCAGGGCGGGCTGGGTTAGTGGTGAAGGGACTGGACCACTGCCGCCCTGGAGGGCCTGGGCTCAGTCTCTTCATCTCTCTGGGAAATGAGGAGAATCGTCCTCCTCTGGGCTGGTCAACTGGGAGCTCGTCGGGGCAGGGCCCATGTCTCTGGGCAGCACCCGGCATGACGGGGCCCTGATCTCGGTTCGGGTCTGGGCAGCGCCCGGCATGACAGGGCCCTGATCTCGGTTCGGGTCTGGGCAGCGCCCGGCATGACGGGGCCCTGATCTCGGTTCGGGTCTGGGCAGCGCCCGGGATGACGGGGCCCTGATCTCGGTTCGGGTCTGGGCAGCGCCCGGCATGACGGGGCCCTGATCTCGGTTCGGGTCTGGGCAGCGCCCGGGATGACGGGGCCCTGATCTCGGTTCGGGTCTGGGCAGCGCCCGGCATGACGGGGCCCTGATCTCGGTTTGGGTCTGGGCAGCGCCCGGCATGACGGGGCCCTGATCTCGGTTTGGGTCTGGGTAGCGCCCGGCATGACGGGGCCCTCATCTCGGTTCAGGTATGGGCAGCGCCCGGCATGACGGGGCCCTGATCTCAGTTCGGGTCTGGGCAGTGCCCGGGATGATGGGGCCCTGGTCTCAGTTTGGGTCTGGGCAGCGCCCGGGATGACGGGGCCCTGATCTCGGTTCGGGTCTGGGCAGTGCCCAGCGTGACGGGGCCCTGATCTCGGTTGGGGTCTGGGCAGCGCCCGGCATGACGGGGCCCTGAGCTCAGTTCGGGTCTGGGCAGCACCTGGCACGACAGGGCCCTTTCAGCTGAGGCCCCTTAGATGATAATAAGAACACCATGACCCGCCCTGGTGTGTCCGAGTGGCAGAGCTCAGCGCTCCAAGGCACTAGCAGGGACTGCATAACAACCAGCGAGTGTCCCAGCCCAAGACATTTCACAAGGTCAATGTGGGGCTGAAATGCACCCAGCTCTGGGGAGGAGTTCCTCAGCAGCTGGGAAAGGCCCCCGGACACCTGGGTTCAGGGCAGGGGCTGTCCAGGCCGGCTGCCTCACCACAGGCACCGCCTGGCCAGCAGTAACCAGTCCCAGATGTCTGGCCCTGGTCAGCAGGGCGGGCTCCTCAGCTGCTCTGGGTCCCTTCGGGAGAGGTGGGGCGGGGGGGCTGGTCCAAGCAGTGTCCCCACAGCCCTGACCTGGCAGTCCTGGCCCCCGGCCGCCGCCTGAGGGGAGCAGCAGGTGCAAAACTCTCCCAGCCAGGAGGTATCATGTGTGGCATGCGCAGCACACCCTGCTGGTGCCCCTCAGCCCTGCCCCACAGCCCCCTGGGTCCATCCCAGCCCCCCAGCTCTGCCGGTGCCCCTCAGCCCTGCCCCACTACCTCCTGGGTCCCAGTCTTGCCCCCCAGCTCTGCTGGTGCCCCTCAACCCTGCCCCACAGCCCCCTGGGTCCCAGCCCTGCCCCTCAGTTCTGCTGGTGCCCCTCAGCCCTGCCCCACTACCTCCTGGGTCCCAGCCTTGTCCCCCAGCTCTGCCGGTGCCCTTCAACCCTGCCCCACAGCCCCCTGGGTCCCAGCCCTGCCCCTCAGTTCTGCTGGTGCCCCTCAGCCCTGCCCCACTACCTCCTCGGTCCCAGCTCTACCCCTCAGCGCTGCTCCACTACCTCCTGGATCCCAGCCCAGCCCCCCAGCTCTGCCGGTGCCCCTCAGCCCTGCCCCGCAGCCCCCTGGGTCCCAGCCCAGCCCCCCAGCTCTTCCGGTGCCCCTCAGCCCTGCCCCGCAGCCCCCTGGGTCCCAGCCTTGCTCCCCAGCTCTGCCTGTGCCCCCCAGCCCTGCCCCACTGCCTCCTGGGTCCCAGCCCTGCCCCCTAGCTCTGCCAATGCCCCTCTGCTCCGACCTGCAATCCCCTGCTATCCCAGCCCCGCTGGGCTCTGAACAGGCCCCTTTCCCGCAGCCCCCTGCCGTCCCAGCCCCGCTGGGCTCTGAACAGGCCCCTTTCCCGCAGCCCCCTGCCGTCCCAGCCCCGCTGGGCTCTGAACAGGCCCCTTTCCCGCAGCCCCCTGCCGTCCCAGCCCCACTGGGCTCTGAACAGGTCCCTTTCCCGCAGCCCCCTGCCGTCCCAGCCCCACTGGGCTCTGAACAGGCCCCTTTCCCGCAGGGTACTTCGGGGTAAAGCCATTTTTAGCATCCACCTATTCAGGCACCTCTACAACCCTCCTCATTGTGGGCTCTGGGCGCCTCCCGAAGCGCACAGCGAGTCTGAGAGCAGGTCCTAGAGTCTGACCTCCTCTCTACCCCAGCCTACCCTACTGCCCTTCCCGTGCCCGGGAGACTGGGCAAGAGCCTTACCCCAAATGGGGAACCTGAGGCACAGTGGGGGTGAAGGGACTTGGCCAGGGTCACACAGGGAGTCTGTGGCAGAGTCAGGATTTGAACCCAGGTCTCCTATGGGCCCAGGCCTCTGCCCTACCCTCTAGGACCCAGCTGCCTCTGCATGCAGTGGGGCACAGGGGAAGATGGCCCTGATCCTGCCGCTTGGCTCTGCCCTACTTGCCGTGGGAGGCTGCAGAAGAGCCAGGTGTCCTGAGCTCCAGCCCAGGCCCTTCCAGAAGGATTTCAAAGGCTCCCACCAAGCACTGGGTCCCTGCCTCCAGGCGGCCCAACAGCCCTTTGAGGGAGAGCCAGACTTGCCAGTGTGACTTGCTTGGGGGCCCAGAGCATTTTCCCACAGCGCCTGGCATAGCCTGGAAGCCAGGCCTCTGCGGAGGGGCTCAGGGTGGGTACTCACCCGACTGGGCAGCGCCTGTGCCCATCCAGCAGGCCACCAGCACACACAGGAGGGACCTGCAGGCCTTGCCCATCTTCTACCAACCAAAACAAGCCGTCGGCTCCGATTTCCCCCCAAATCGCCAGCTCCTGGAAATGAGGTGGGGGGTCGGGGAGGTGGGGGCCAGAGCCAGGAGCCCTGCCCTGACGGACAGAGCCAGGGGCTGGGAACTGTCCCGAGGCTGGAATTGGTCCAGGCAGGTCCCGAATCAGCGCAGGCTCCACACAGCCGATCCGTGCCTCGAAGGATGGTTTGCCGGGGCTTGGGGGAAACAAATTCCTCCCCACGACTGGGCCAGAGCAGTGCGAGCCCCGACACAGAGCTGGCTCCAGTTCTCCTTCCTTGGCCGAGCTAGTGGGATCGTCCCGGTCTCAGCCTTCCTTCGCGGTGTCCACACCTGACTCCCCACGTCTCTCATCCGCCCGCCGGCGCCCGGGTGTCAGAAAAGTTCGCAACACAAGATTGAAACATCCAGTCCAACCCCAGCGAGGGCTTGGCCCCTTCCCAGCCCTCTGGCTTCCCTCCTTCCAGAGCCAGAGCCAGAGTCAGAGCCAGAGCCAGAGCCAGTGCTGCTTACGCTTTCCTCCCTGCCTGGCTCCCCACCCACCCACGCTGCCTGGGCTGAAACTTGGCTGGGCCCAAAAGGAGAAGGGGGCAGGGAGCTGCTGGCCCCAGCACTGGGGTGAATGGTTGGGAAATTCCAGCTGGCAGCCGAGGGGTTAATGGGAGGAGAGCAGCAGAAAGACTGAAAGAAAGTTTTCAGTCTGTTAAAGTTACAGGCACTGGGAACGGAGCAGGCGAGGCCGGGGCCAGGCGGGCGCGGGACTGGGTTGCTGAGGGGGGCGGGCAGATGCTGCCTGCGCCCAGGGCACACCAGGGGTTAGTACAAATTCAATCTTTTCTAGTCTTATTAACAGGATAATAGTGTGCAGTGGAGATCGGGGCCCCCTTGCGCCGGGAGCTGCCCAGACCCCGACTGAGATCAGGGCCCCGTTGTGCCGGGCGCTGCCCAGACCCCGACCCAGATCAGGACCCCGTCGCACCGGGAGCTGCCCAGACCCCAGCTGAGATCAGGGCCCCCTCGTGCCAGGAGCTGCCCAGACCCCGACCAAGATCAGGGCCCCATTGGGCCTGGTGGGGCCAGACCCTGACTGAGATCAGGGTCCTGTCCCGTCGGGCGCTGCCCAGACCCCAGCCGAGATGAGGGCCCCGTTGCGCCAGACGCTGCCCAGACCCCGGCCAAGATCAGGGCCCTTTCATGCCTGGCACTACCCAAACCCCAACCGAGATCAGGGCCCCGTCACATCGGGCGCTGCCCAGACCCCGGCTGAGATCAGGGCCCCGTTGCGCCGGACGCCGCCCAGACCCCAGCCAAGATCAGGGCCCCATCGGGCCGGGCGCTGCCCAGACCCCGGCCGAGAACAGGGCCCCATCGGGCCGGGCGCTGCCCAGACCCCAGCTGAGATCAGGGCCCCATCGGGCCGGGCGCTGCCCAGACCCCGGCCGAGAACAGGGCCCCATCGGGCCGGGCGCTGCCCAGACCCCGGCCGAGATCAGGGCCCCGTCGGGCCGGGCGCCGCCCAGACCCCGGCTGAGATCAGGGCCCCATCGGGCCGGGCGCTGCCCAGGCCCCAGCTGAGATGAGGGTCCCGTGGCACTAGGCACAGCACAGCCCCAGGTGTCCTGACTGCAGCCCAGCCCCCAAGCATCAGCTCATGCTGCCTTGGCCCGTGGCTGGCACAGAACGAATATTGAACCAGGAAGGGGCAATTGGGAACCGGCTCCTCATTTGTTTATGCCAGCTTTACCCCAGGCTGTCCCCACTGCCTTCCCTGCAGCTGTTCCTGATTTACACCAGCTGTGACTGGCACACTTCCCTTTACACCCACTGCTGCGGGGACTTTCTGTCGGGTTATTTTTGCCCAACCAGGTTCCTGATTTTGTCCTGTCTTCGAGCCGGAGCCTCAGAGCAGGAATGGCTGTTTTCTCTGCCTCTCCCTGTGCTGGGGCTGGGCTGGCAGAGAGAAGCAAGGCTCCTTCCTGGCAATGGAAGATAAACACCACAACCAGCCCTGATCTTGGCAGCGCCCGGCCCGACGGGGCCCTGATCTCGGTTGAGGTCTGGGTGGCACCTGGTGCGACGGGGCCCTGATCTTGGCCGGGGTCGGGGTGATGCCTGGCCCGACAGGTCCCTGATCTTGGCCGGGGTCGGGGTGATGCCTGGCCTGACAGGTCCCTGATCTCGGTCGGGGTCTGGGCAGTGCCCGACATGACGGGGCCCTGATCTTGGCCGGGGTCTGGGCAGTGCCCGACGTGATGGTGCCCTGATCTTGGCCGGGGTCGGGGTGATGCCTGGCCCGACAGGTCCCTGATCTTGGCCGGGGTCTGGGCAGTGCCCGACGTGATGGTGCCCTGATCTTGGCCGGGGTCTGGGCAGTGCCTGGCGCCACGGGGCCCTGATGTCAGTCAAGGCTTTTGAGAGCCACAGTAATTTAAATAGTAAATCCACAGGCCCAGCCTGCCAAGGTACCCTGCAATAAAGAAACCAGGGAGTGAGAACTCCAGGGAAAGACAATCCATCTGATAAAGGACAGGGGATCTTATCTTGTGTTTGTGCTGGGTCCCACCCACAGCAGGAGCTGAGATCAGAGCCTGGGTGGCTGCAGCTGACAGACAGAGTGAGAGACAGTCCCTGCCCCCACCAGCTCAGTCTACATTGACACAGGGAGGAGCCATACCCCTATTTTACAAATGTGGAAACTGAGGCATAGAAAGAGGCTATGACTTGCCTGGGGTCACTGGCAGAGTGGGGAGAGAACCCAGGAGTCCTGGCTCCAACCCCCTCCCCTGGCTGGGGATGGAACCCAGGAGTCCTGGCTCCTAGGCAGGTGCCTCCTGGCCCAGTAAAGCCCCAGGTTGTATTTGACCAGATTAAGTGGGGGCGGGAGCCCATTACAAGCCTGGGTCCTTTTGGTTTAAACATTAACCCCCAGAAGAGCTGCCAGGTGGGACTGTGGCCCTGGGGAGCCACCTCCAGCAGGAGGATCCCGCCCGCAGGCTGAGCTGGAGGAACAGCTGCCACTGGAAGGAGGAGGGGAGCCACCCCACTTCTACCCTTGTGGGCATGTCGGTCTCCCTTGTGATCATAGCTGGGACTGGGGAGGGGAGCTGGTCAGGGGCCCTAAACGAATCAAGAGACTCCACCATCTTAGCCTTAGATCTGAGAGCTGGGTCAGGGGCACTGTCCCCATTTTATAAATGGGGAAACGGTTACCAAGAAATAGACCCAGGAGTCCTGGCCCCCAGCTCCCCTGCTCTAACTACTAGCCCCCACTCCCCTCCCAGAGCTAGGATAGAACCCAGGAGTCTTGGCCCCCAGCTCCCCTGCTCTAACTACTAGCCCCCACTCCCCTCCCAGAGCTAGGACAGAAACCAGGATTCCTGGCCCCCAGCTCCCCTGCTCTAACTACTAGCCCCCACTCCCCTCCCAGAGCTAGGACAGAACCCAGGAGTCCTGGCTCCCAGCTCTAACCACTAGACCCTACTCTCTGCCGCAGAGCGTCCCAGATCCATCCCCTGTCTGTCTGTCTGCGGGGTTAACACAACAGCGATGAGATGAGCGGAAAGCTCTGGATGGCAGCGCCTGCGGGCTCAGGTTTCCACGCGGGGGCTGCTGCTGATGGAGCACCAGGCTGGGGGCTTTGTCCCGAGGGGTCTGCTGGGCGGATGCGTCATGCCTCAGACTGGGACAGAGAAGCCACCGGCCAGGGAGCCTGAGCCATCCACCACAGAGCTCCCCCTCCAGCCCTGCCCGCCCCATGCCAGCTGCGATCATCGGGCTCTGGGGTGCCTGGCGTTGAGGGCAGCCGGGAGTAGAGGGGGCCATATCCCATGTGGCTCAAGGACACAGGAACCTAAGACAGCCCCCCCCAGCTCTGCCGGTGCCCCTCACTCTCGACCCGCAGCCCCTGCTAGCCCGGCTCTGGGCTCCCCCCAGCCCTGCCGGTGCCCCTCACTCTCGACCCACAGCCACAGCTAGCCCAGCCCTGGGCTCCCCCCAGCCCTGCCGGTGCCCCTCACTCTCGACCCGCAGCCCCTGCCAGCCCAGCCCTGGTCCCCCCAGCTCTGCCGGTGCCCCTCACTCTCGACCCGCAGCCCCTGCTAGCCCGGCCCTGGGCTCCCCCCAGCCCTGTCGGTGCCCCTCACTCCTGACCCGCAGCCCCTGCTAGCCCAGCCCTGGACTCCCCCCCCCCCCAGCTGTGCCGGTGCCCCTCACTCCTGACCCGCAGCCCCTGCTAGCCCGGCCCTGGGCTCCCTCCCCAGCCCCGCCCGCCCCATGCCAGCTGCGATCATCGGGCTCTGGGGTGCCTGGCGTTGAGGGCAGCCGGGGGTAGAGGGGGCCATATCCCATGTGGCTCAAGGACACAGGCACCTGAGACAGCCCCCCCAGCTCTGCCAGGGCCAGCGCTGGGTTCTCCCCCAGCTCTGCTGGTGCCCCTCACTCTCGACCCGCAGCCCCTGCTAGCCTGGCCCTGGGCACCCCCCACCCAGCTCTGCCGGTGCCCCTCACTCCTGACCCGCAGCCCCTGCTTCCTAGGGTCAGTCTCTTTCATGTCTCTAATCTCCCAGCCCGGAAGGCTGGCACAGCTCCGAGGGGTGTTCAGCGGGGACCCCTGAGGCAGGCTGACCTCCCCAGGGCAGGACACAAAGCAGGAGCTGCTCCAGCAAACCCCGCCTGCAGGCCCCTCTCCCAGGCAGGGGGGCAGGAATGTGGCCTTGAGGGCGCTGACCCCTCGGAGTGGCTGGGGTGAGAGGATCCAGGTGCTGGACTCGCCTCCCACAGGGAGTCAATATAGATGTGGGAGGGGGAGGGAAGGAGGAGCATAACCACTCTCTGTCCCCCACCCCCGCCTACTCCTTCCCTCCCCCCAGGCGAAGAGCAGGGTGTGGAAAGGGTTAATGCAGGTGCTGCCAAATTGGGGGCTTTGGGGGGAAGGGGTCCACCCAAGGACCTGCCAGAGGTGGGGTGTTCTCCCTGTCAGCCAAACCTGGCTGCCTCATAGAGGTGTGGGCTGGATCCTGACCTCTGTTCCTCCTGGGATCAAAGAGTCACCCCTGATTGCGCTGGGGTCAGGGCCGGATCCTGATCTCAGCTCCCCAAGGTCAACCAGAGTCACCCCTGACTGCAGTGGGGTTGGGGCCGGATCCTGATCTCAGATCCCCGGGGTCAGTCCAGAGTCACTCCTGACTGCAGTGGGGTTGGGGCCAGATCCTGATCTCAGCTCCCCAGGGTCTGTCCAGAGTCACCCCTGACTGCAGTGGGGGCAAGGCCGGATGCTGATCTCAGCTCCCCAGAGTCAATCCAGAGTCACTCCCTGACTGCAGTGGTGGCAAGGCCGGATCCTGATCTCAGCTCCCCGGGGTCAATCCAGAGTCACTCCCTGACTGCAGTGGGGGCGAGGCTGGATCCTGATCTCATCTCCCCAGGGTCAATCCAGAGTCACCCCTGACTGCAGTGGGGTCAAGGCCCTATCCTGATCTCAGCTCCCCATGGTGAATCTGGAGTGACTCTAACTGGAGCGCCGAACCCCGGCCCTGCCATCCGCTGTGCACATCCCAGCTGACCTGCAGCCCAGCCCAGCCCCGGCCCCATCGCCTTGGCTGGGGGGCACTTGGCGGAGCTCAGGGAGTTGATTTATGGCCGTTTCTTTGGCTGATTCAAACCCTGGATCTCAAAGACCCGAGCCCAAGGCTGCTCCCTCCCCCACCGGGCAAAGCCACAGGCTGCAGGAGGAGAGGCTGGATGTGCTGCATAGCAAAGAGGCCCAGCGATTAGCGCTCCCTGGGGCTGGACTCAGTCTGGTGCGGTGGGGGGTCCATGGGGACAGGCTGTGGGGTATCAATGGCTGTGTGTGTGTGTTTTGAGGAGTTGTTCCTGATCCTGCCTGCAGGCTAGGGGGCTCTGGAGGGAAGCGGGAGAGCTCAGCAGTTCACAGCCAGTCAGCCCAGCCTAGCGTGGCGGGGAGCTGTGCTCACTGTGCTAGGGAGCAGCCTGCTTCGTCTCTCTCTGGTTTGGGGTCCATGTGTGCTGGGAAAGGAGCCTCATGCTGCTGTCTGCCAGCAGGAGCATTTCCTGTGGTTCTGGGCTCCCCCCAGGGTGTGCTGGGCACGTAACAGCGGTTATCCCAGCACTGTCCACCGTGGGGCGTCGTGTCTCTTCCCTCCCCAGGGACTGGCCACCAGACTCGGGGCTAGGTGGACCACCGGTCTGATGCATTATGGGGATGCTCATGAGCCCTCCCAGCACAGGTAACGACCCCTGCTGGGGCCCCCTGGTGTCTGCCCCACACACCTGCCTCCTCCCTTGAGTTTTCCATCATCCCTTCATTATCTACTAGCTCAGCTGCCCTGGGAATAGGCAGGATCACAAAGCAAAGGAAACCCACTCCTGCCCCCATGCTCCGGGGCGAAAGGAATTTAATATTGTGGACTCCTGGGTTCTCTCCCCAGCCCTAGGAGGAGAGTGGGGGCTGGTGGTTAGAGCAGGGGGGGCTGGGAGCCAGGACTCCTGGGTTCTCTCCCCAGCCCTAGGAGGAGAGTGGGGGCTGGTGGTTAGAGCAGGGGGGGCTGAGAGCCAGGACTCCTGGGTTCTCTCCCCAGCCCTAGGAGGAGAGTGGGGGCTAGTGGTTAGAGCAGGGTGGGCTGGGAGCCAGGACTCCTGGGTTGTCTCCCCAGCCCTAGGAGGAGAGTGGGGGCTGGTGGTTAGAGCAGGGGGGGCTGGGAGCCAGGACTCCTGGGTTCCATTTCCAGGTGAAGCAGCGTAGAAGTGCCTTGGTGTAACTGAGGATCAAGCACTGGCTGGGGTCCTGGAGGCACCTGCTGGCAATTCCCTCCCCAACACTGCTCTCCACCTGGACCAGATCCCCGGCAGTGTAAATGGGTGTCACTCTCTTGGAGTCAGCGGGGCCAAATCCCCGGCAGGTGTAAGTCAGCACACTTGCACTGGCGTCCATGCAGTTCCTTGGCTTTCCTCCAGTGGCGGATCTGGCCCTAAGGCTCCCTGTGGTCTGGCCCCCTTTGCTGACTCTCGTAAATAAAATATTCAGGTCAGACCAGCCGGAGCTGAGCAGATGATGAGGCCAGTTTGGGGATGTGAAACTCCTTCCGTGAGCTGTAACCTCCCCTCTCCCAGAGCCAGAGGGGTGGGTACCTCAGTGCACTGGGGAACCAGAGCTACCGCTGGTGTAAACAGACTCCAGTGGAGCGGCGATGGATTCACACCAGCTGGGGATCTGGCCCCACTTACTCCAATGGAGCTAGGGCCGAATGAGACCAGCTGGGGTTTGGCCTTTTCCCTGGGCCAGCTAAGCCAGACAGGGACAAGCCCCTCCACCGCCTTCCCGCTGCCTGGGGGCTCTGCACAGCTGATGACATCGGCACCAGATGTTTTTCCGGACAGCAGTTGCATCAAACCCTTAGCCCCTGGGCAGCTCCTCACGCAGACGCCCATCCCAGCTGGGCTTGTGTGCGGTGCTGTCGGGCCTGGGCCCAGGCAGGACAGGATTCCCTCTGGAGCCGGGATGGGGGATCACAGTTGTGGCAGCAGCGCCTTCCTGATTACCCCCAGTCCAGGATCTCTCCTGCTTTGACCTGGGTCCAGCCAGCTCTGGATCACAGAGGAGTTCATTGTTTTATATCGATAGCAGGGCTGGCTTCAGGGGTTTTGCCACCCCAAGCAGTCCCCTCCCGCCCTCTCCCCCAAAAAAGCCATGATCTCGATCTGAGGCAATTCAGTGGGAGGCCCTTTGCTCGGAACGGGAGCGAGGGACCCTCCTCCGAATTGCCGCCGAATAGCTGGACGTGCCGCCCCACTCCGGAGTCGCTGCCCCAAGCACCTGCTTGCTAAGCTGGTGCCTGGAGCTGGCCCTGATCGATAGTGCCCACAAGTGCCCTGGGCGGTAGCATGGCCTATTGCCCAGGGCCCTAGACAAGGACTCAAAACATCTAGCCCAGCACTGACCCTGGGCAAGTTCCTGCCCTGATCGGTGCCTCAGTTTCCCTTCCCACCCTTTGACTGTTTGGACTGGAAACTCTTCAGGACAGGGACTGTGCAGCACCCGGCACAATGGGGCCCTGATCTTGGTCAGGGTCTGGGCAGCGTCTGGCATGATGGGGCCCTGATCTCGGCCAGGGTCTGGGCAGCACCCAGCGCGACAGGGCCCTGATCTCGGTTGGGGTCTATGTGGCACCCGGCCCAATGGGGCCCTGATCTTAGTCAGGGTCTGGGCAGCACCCAGCGTGACGGGTCCCTGATCTAGGTTGAGGTCTGGGCAGCACCTGGCGCGACAGGGCCCTGATCTCGGTTGGGGTCTATGTGGTACCCGGCCCAATGGGTCCCCAGTCCCAGCTGGAGCTTATAGTTGCTACCATTATAACGAAGCTAGTTTAGATGGACACAGCTGCACCGATTTTGATGGTGGCTGGGCTGTTGGGGATCTGAAAGTGACCCATCAGAGCAGAGATTTCTCCCATCTCTGGGTGTAATGAGTTTGTAGGGTCTCGACTCGATTCTTAGAGGGATGAGCCTCTTCATTGCAAAACCCTCTTGCTGGCAGCCTCTGAATGGTGTGGAGACCAAGCTCCCAGCTGCCCCCTAGGTGGGGTGTGTGAGTGGTCATGGCCCCCTCTGTGGGGAGAGGAGTTACAGATTGGGGCACATGGGTGCAGTTGATGGAGCTGTGCCGCGTCACACCGACTGGGGATCTGTCCCCTGAGACGTTTGTCAGCGGAGGCGGAGGGTGAATGAGTCTCCTTGGCTGCTGTCCGTCCCCCCCAGCCCTGGGCTGGGCTCCCCACCTCTTAGCGGTGCTGGCCTCCGGGCTCTGGTTCTGCGCTAAGCAGCCCCGGGCTGGGTTTGCACTGCAATGGGAGATCTGACACACTGGAGCCCACTGGCTTTGAGGGGTCAATTCCCCTCTAAGTGCTAGGAGCTGGGGGCTCCCCAGGGGTGGGTTACCCCATTACTGTCCACAAGGGTGGCTTCTGGCTCCAGAGCAGCTGGTACTGACCCACTAGCCCCAGCCCCTCCCAACCTAATGAAACATCCACCTCAAATTTGGTTAGGCTCTGCCTTCCCTGTGCAGCCGGAATTGACTCTGCCCCTGTCGCCTTGCTGTGGGTCCACAAAGGGCTGAAATCTTGGCCGGACCCGCTGGTTTGTGTCAGATGGAAAAAACCCACCAACGGCTCAGTTGCATTCCCCAGCCGTGAGGCTGTTGTCTTAGCAGGAAGGAATTTCCTGCCTCTTGACTTCGGTTATTTATTTTTTGGTCCTATTAATACGATTGCTATTTGCTTCCCCAGCCTGTGGATTTCCAAGTTGTTTTGTTTTGCACTAGGATGACTGGGTCGTTCCAGTGTTGCCCTGGGACAGGAGAGAGCTGGGTTCAGCTGCTGGCTCTGGCCAGACGCCCCGAGTGGTTTGGGGTGAGTCACTCCATGGCCTGTGTCATTCTCTCCTCCGTGGGGCCGGACCCTTGGCCATATCAATCAGCCCAGCTCCACCCGTTTGTTCCAGCTAGGAGCTGTGCTCAGGGGAGCTCTCCCTGGAGGAGGGGCAGCTGCGGGGGGGGGGATGCTCGTTCTTATGCATGCGTGTGCTCTGCAGGGACCCCTCCCAGTGGGTGGGGAGGAGAGGGGCGGCTCTGTTGCCATGTGGCACATTCGGGCTTCGGCCTCTGGTGCTACCAGTTAATAAGGGTGAGTTTGTGCAATGGAGAGGCTGGATCATAAGAACTGGGCGGAGACCCTGCAAACTCATTCCTCCAGCCAGAGACGGGGAATCTCCTATAGGTCAGTTTCAGAGCTGTGCAATCAGCTGGAAGTCAATGTAGTTGAGTGCAGCTGTGGCTCTGGTCCCCCCTTATTACAATAGCAGCTGTAGGCTGCAACTGACATCAGGCTTTGTGCTGCAGATAATACCCCTTCCCTCCTCTGTTTAAACTATCAGCTCCAGGGGGCAGGAATTGTCTCTCGCTATGTGCCTCTGCAGCACCCGGCGCGACGGGGCCCTGATCTCGGCTGGGGTCTGGGCAGCACCCGGCATGACAGGGCCTGATCTCGGTCAGGGCCTCCAGGTGCTATAATAATAAAATATATTTGTACCTGTGTCATGCTGCACCGGGCAATCTGGGGAAGTGGGTGTGAAAACTGGAAACCAGGAGGTTTATCTAAACCTGCAGTGCTGGGGAAAGAGGATGTCAGAGAGATTCACTGTAGCTGCACTAAAATATTTGCAATGAAATTAACAGCTCCTAAGAAATCAGAGGTTTTTCATCTCTGCTGCAGGGTTTTTTCACCTTCCCCTCAAGTGACCTGTATTGGGCATTGCCAGAGATGAGATCCTGAGCCGAATGGATCCTGACGGATCCCCGTCATTCCTAGGTTTCGTTTATAATTTGCTAACAATGGCCTGGCTTCATGGGAATCCCGGGAGATGTTTTGCATTCCCTCCACCAGTTTTACAGTCAATAATAATATTTATCATTGGCTTTTTTTTAGCAAACACCTTGAATTTCACAATTTCCTTCCACAAAAGAACAATTTTAGCAGTGACATAATTTTAACGGAGCAACTGAGCACCCTGAGCTGAGAGCTCAGAAGGCAGGACCCTCTGGAGCGCCAGGGCATGGTGACAGTCTGCGTGGACCTGCTGCCTCACACCCCTGCCCGTCGGAGTTCTCTGATTGGTGAGCAGCACCCAGCCAGGGAGGGGCTGGTTTGGGGGCCTTCCCCCCGCCCCCCGGGGAAATAGCATTTTGTAGCAGCGCTAACAACCCAGGGATTCGCTGCAGCCTCGGGGCGCTAAAGGCCCTAGAGCCAGATGAAAAGGATGTGCCGACCAGGGCCAGATCCCCTGTTGGTGTGAACCACCATTGCTCCAGTTCCCCACTGACTCCAGTGGTGCTGTGACCTATTTACACCACCTGGGGATCTGGCTCATTATACCCCCCAGCCGGGAGTGGGGGCAGGGGGAGTGGATGCCTATGTGAGCTGCGATTGGCCGGCAGGGATGAGATCCCTGGGATTCCCCCAGCAGCGGGCCGCATTAGGGATTAGATTTGGCCTCTGCTCAAGGCTCTTGGCAGCTGGCCCCACCGGGTCTTTCCTGGCTCACCGGTCTGATGGATGGTTTGGTCCAGCATGAGCTCCTCCGGAATTCATCAGGGTTACCTCAGGAAATACGGTGAGCATCCCCTCCCTTCTGCACCTCCGACACCCACCTCGCCACCGGCCCGGGGGGTTGTTCCGTCCCCACTCCAGATAGCTGCCTTGATTCCTGTTGCGATTTTCCTTCCTCTATCAAAAACCTGGAATGAGAAGAAGCATCTGGACCTCAGAGGAACTGCCCTGAGGTTCTGGGGGGTGACTCTGGATTGACCCCCAGGGGGAGCTGAGATCAGAATCTGGCCCTGAGCCCATTGCAGTCAGGGGGTGACTCCAGATTTACCCTGGGGGAACAGATCAGAATCTGGCAGTTGCTGTGCTGTGTGACTAGCACCCCACGAGCAGTGCCAACTCTGCAGCCCCAGCCCGGGGACTCTGGAGTTGTTGGTGACAATCATTAATTAGGCACCATTGTGGGGCCTGGAGTATCTTGCTGCCAGGAAGGAGAATCTCCAGCCGAACCCATTGGTGCCAGTGGGTATCCTGGCTAAATGTCACCCCTTGTTTGAATGGCCTGGTACCCTCAGGTTCAGTTCTACCCCCTTCCCCTCAACTGCACCCCCATTCTAACCCCAGGCAGCCCAGCAGGGCCTTCAGCTCCCAGCCTTCCCCCAATCCTCCCTTCGTTCAAACACTCTCGGCACGTGGGCTAAGGCGCTGGGCCAAAGCCTGTGGGTTCAAAGGGGGCTTTGGACCGGGCCTGAAAGCCTCTGGGAGTGGAACTAGCTGGAAGCCCCCCAGGATTTGTTCTCTGGACGTTGGAAAATGGTTTTTCTTTTTCTCAGCAGTGACTTTGTGAAAAGACCTGGTGGGTTTTTGAAAACCAACCCCCTAAACATTTTGAACTTGAAAACTGCACTGGAAAAACAAATGTTTTCACAGAATCTTGACCATTTATATCAAAACTTGATTTTTTTTACAACAAACCGAAACCTGAATTTTTAACTGAAAACTATTTTTTAATCAAAAGCTTAATTTTTTTAAACAAAATCCTATTTTTCCCCAAATCCAAGCACTTTTACTGAATATGTTTTATTTTTCTTTGAAATGTCAATTCACATTGTCCTCTGTATGAAAAAGCCATTTATGATCAAAAAATATTTGATGAAGAACATTTTGACCAGCTCTAACTGGCAGGGATCACAGTTGTGGCAAACTTTGCAGGGTAAATTGCTTTTGCCTTTGGAAATTAAAATCAATTCTTAATGAAACCAGGAGCCCAGTGAGTGGGCGAATGAATACATTAGCAGCACACGGAGCCATTTGCTCCCAACTGGCTCTGTCCACTGGCGAACCGGGATGTTATTTTTTCTAACAGTCTCAACTGCCCCCAAAGGGTTACATTTTCTTCCCATGGCCCCAGCAATCCCCACTTGCTTCCCTTGTCCTAGTTGACCACAGGGATTTAGCATTGTCCCTCTGCTGCCTGTGTCTGTGCATACCCCATCCCCCCTGGCGGGCTGGGATTAGAGCCGCCAACCCTTGATTGAATTCTAATCCCCAAATTGCCAACTGAATTTAATCAGGGGTTTCAATCTCTGGGAAGCCGCTGCCCATGCCTCCATCCCTGCCAGGCTCCCATGGGTTAAGGCACCGCGGGAGAGTTACTGGGGCAGGTGGCTTTCTGGGGATGCTGTGCCCGATGCTCTGGAGAAAGCACCGGGCGCAGCTGGGTTGCAGATACACGCATGCTGCTGCCTCCATGCCAGGCCCCGCACCACATCCCCCACCCTGCCGGCTGAGTTCCGGCACCATACCCTCACGTTTGCCATCTTTAAGGGGCTGGTTCCAAAACTAAAATGCTGCTAGGAGACCCTGGGTGATTACATCCCCCCGCCACCAGTCCACCTCTCAAGCTCACTGCTCGACACACAGGTCAGCCTCCTTTCTGGGGCGGTTCCACCAAGGGCCTGGGCTTCAGAAAACCGTCGGAACTTGTAGCAGGGTCCCTGACTGCCGCCTGCAGCACTGAGGCTCCCCGCCCTGAGCCCCTAACCCTCCCTTCAGCAGACAGGAACAGCAGCTCTTTGGGGTGGGACCCAGGCCTGGATCAAAGACCCCAGTCAAGCTCCATCGGCCTCCTTCAAACGCTGCTCTGGCACCGAAAGCCTGGACGCTGCCTAGGCAGCGGTTTGTAGGCAGGCCGATTGCAGCTTCCCCTTCCACTCAACCAGCTGTGCTACAAAGCCCTCCTGCGTTTCCCACGGTGAGTTTTCCCAGCCGCCGGCTCTCGCTCTGGTTACGTAGCCTGTGTAGGCACCCACAGGCTGGGACGGAGTCCACAAGCCGAGCAGATGGTTTCTGGGCATTTCACGGACCTCAACTCAGCCTTGCACGGCTCTGAACCTTTCCAATCTCGAGCAAGCAATGGGCTCACCACCACGGATCACACCACCACTTGCACTGTAGCTCTCGGCAGGGGCCCCCTGCTGCTTTGTTATTGTAGGGTTGCTGATGAGCACCACGTAGCATATAAATTATATACTGATGTATCATTGGTCCTGAGCACTGGGGATATTTACACTGGTTTGTTATTGTAGGGCTTTTAAAAATGTCGTCCCAGCCTCAGGGCTGCCCTAACTCATGTGCTATCCCCCCATGGGCCCTGCGGGGCAGAAACTAGCCACAGCGCAGTGTGCCCAGCCACACCTCTGATCTGCCCCCTACACCCGGGGTAGGGAGCAGGGTGGGTGCCAGGGCCTTACGCCCGCTCCACTCTGGCCAGGGAGGCTCCTGTGTGGGGTGGGAGGGCTCTCAGGGGGACGATCCTGCACACTGCAGCATAGAGGGGCCTCAGCGTGACTGAGAGTCAGGCCCTGGGAATCTCTCCCAACTCCCTGTGGGTGGGGCTGGTTCTCTCGCTCAGGCTGAGCAGCTGGTGGGCCTGGGTTCACACCCCTGGAGGCTGGTGTGCAGTGAGACACTGGTGCCAGAGGAAGAGCAGTGGAGGGTCTAGTAGTGGGATAGCAGCTGGGGACACAGGTTGATTCCTGGCTCTGCCACAGACTCTCTACATGACCCTGGACAAGCCACTGAATCTCTGCCAATGTGGGAAGAGAGTGGGGTCTAGTGATTAGAACAGGGGGCGGGGAGCCAGGATTCGGGTTCTGTCCCTGACTCTGGGAGGGGAGTAGGGTCTGGTGGGTTAGAGTAGGGGGCTGGGTGCCAGGACTCCTGGGTTCTATCCCTGGCTCTGGAAGGGGAGTGGTGTCTAGTGGTTGGGGGGGTGCTGAGAGCCAGGACTCCTGGGTTCTTCCCCAGCATGAGATGGGGCCAATCCTTCCCTCGCAGCTGCCCAGCAGGGTGGTGAGCAGTTGGGACATGGCCTCACATGGCCCCTCTCTGCTTTGCAGGGGGCTTTCTCTTTAAGCAATGGAAGGAGAAGTTCCTTTTCCTCTCCATGGACGGGAGCCTCCTGATCTGCCGTGATGCCCAGTCCCCGGCCGAGCTGGGCATCTCACTTAGCACCAGCTGCCAGGCCATCCTGGAGGGCAGCGAGATCTGCGATCTGCCCCGCCTGCCCCTGGGTGCCCAGCGGGACAGCTGCTTGGGCCTCAGCCTCAGTGATGGGAAGTTCCTTCTGCTGCTGGCCCCAGACAGCCAGGAGTGCAGGTAAAGCCAGAGCGGCTCCAAGGGAGGCTGTGCCTGGGGCTGGGGGATGCGGGCAGTGAGGGTGCATGGGGAGAGCTGAAATCCACACAGCTGCTGCAGGAGGTGCCCGGTGGGAGCGGTGCTGCATGGCTCCTAGCAGTGCCGGATGACTCCCCGATCGGCAGGCCTCCAGCCTGGCTAGGCCAGCTTTGCTGCTTGCTCCCTGGGAGAGAGTTCTGCCGATGGCCCAGCGAGACACAGTGGCATGTCCCAGGAGGCGACAGCAGACTGGGGAAATGAGCCCTGCTCTCCTGGGTCCCAGGCAGCAGGAGCTGGCGAGCTGGCGAGGGGTGACCAGTTTGTTAGGCTGTCAGGACTAATCAGGGTTTTTCCACCCCCCACGCTGCAGGCAGTGGCTCAACATCCTCCGCAAAGTCAAAGAAGTAAGTGGAACCAAAGTACAAAGTCCAGGGCTGGGTCCCTGGCTGGCATCAGTCACTGCAGCCAGGCTGTCCGCGATGCCAGCTCGCAGCAGCTAAGCTGGGCCATTGGGAAAGGAGGCAAAGGCACCGAGGGGCTTTTGGGCCTGTCAGGTTCTCAGTGCCTCATTTAACTGCTCGAGGAGTGCGGGGAGCACCAGGAAGCCGCTCAGTCACTGCAGTTCACCAGCGGCCCATCCACCTCTTCTGCTCCGAGAGCAATTCCAGTTTGGACTTTGGGCTATTGTGGGTCCGAGTCTCAGCCACAGCCAGGTCCTTTTGTGCCCCTCTGGGATGGGACCAGTTCCCTGTGAATCTCCCTCCCACCCCTGCAGGGATCGGGGAGCTGATTGTCTCCATTTGCCCTACGGCCTTGGGCAGCTGCATTTTCACAAGTGGCCACTGGCTCTTGCTGTCAGCTTGAGATGCCTGGGGCCTGATTTCCAGGCTGTGCTGAGCACCGGCAGCTTCAGTCACAGCCAGGGGGATCCGCAGGTGCTCAGCACCTCTTGAGTAACCGGGCCCTTGGGTGAAACACTGGCAGTCAATGGAAGTTTGCCCTTGACATCAGCTGGGCCAGTATGTCACCCACAGGTCCTGCCTCTGCCCTGGGGTGATCTCCCCTCTTCGGATGATCCATCCCATTGTCCCCATAGTGATGGTGCTTCCTCCCTCTGCACAGAGCTTCTCCCAAGGGTCCCCAGCGAGGTGCAAGCTGCACATCGACTCTCCGTCTAGGAAATGCTGCTGGAGAGAAGGGGGAGGAGGTTCTCCTGGCACCCAGAACAGAGGAGGTAATGAGTCCTGGTTAGGCAGGGTCTGGCTTTCTTGGCTATTTGTCTTGGTGCCAGGGACCTACCCGTGATAAGCTTGTTCCCAGAGTCCCCGTAACTGGACCTGGGGCACTCCCGCCAGGACCCTGCCCCAGGTCCTGCAGGCAGGGTCTCCTGCTACACTCTGTTCCCCAGGACACTGCCCAGAAGAGATGAGACGCTCGAGCAGAGACGGCCCGAACCCAATGCATGACTGTTCTCTACAGTCCGTCTCCCCGGAGCCTGCCCAAGGTTGTTTGAATGCCCCAGTGAACTGGGCTCCCACCCTCACCCCAGGGCGGCGATTCCACAGCCTGCCAGATCTCGCTGCCAAGCAGGGCCCCCTGACACTCAGCTTCACCCCACTGGTTCCTCCTTGGGGTTCACACCCCGCTAATGCCCCTCAATGGCTCTCATGCCCTCCTCCATCACTGAGCTGGGCTTCCCGGGCAAATTTCCTCTGGGGTTTAGCCCTCATTAACTGGCCTAGGTGGGGTTCTCTGGGCTGGGTTACACAGGAGGTCAGACCAGGTGATTCCTTTTGGCCTTGACATCGAGGAAGCTCTGAACTCCAGTGCAGTTAAAACCAGGAATGGACGTGGGTTCTTGCCACCTCATGAGCTTTGGGGCCTGGTTCTGATTCCACTCAGGCCTCAATGCAGACGCTCTGATTTTGGCTTAGCTTAGGCCTGTTCCTAACAGGGGCGGCTCCAGCCCCAGCAAGCCAAGCACGTGCTTGGGGTGCCATGCGGTGGGGGGCGCTCTGCCAGTTGCCAGGAGGGCGGCAGGCAGGCAGCCTACGGCAGCATGCCTGCGAAGGGTCCGCTGGTCCCATGGCTTCACCGCGGCTTCGGTGGAGCCACGGGACCAGCGGACCCTCTGCAGGCACGCCTGCGGGAGGTCCACCGGAGCCGCGGGACCGGCGACCGGCAGAGCGCCACCCGCGGCATGCCGCCATGCTTGGGGCGGCAAAATGTCGAGAGCCGCCCCGGTTCCTAATCAATTTAAGGTAAACCAAATTAAGCCTAATGTAAAGTGCAAAGTGAGAGCCTTTTGCACTAGAGTAATTTCACAATCTGGTGCAAATCAGGAGGTGCTGCATTATTGTCAGTATTACAGCAGGACCTAAAGGCTCCAGCAGAGGCTGGTCCACGCGTAACACAGGCTGACCTATCTAACTTGGTCAGGGCGGTAAAAAATGCTTGGCTGACGTAATGACACCGACCCAGTCCTAGTGTAGACACAGCGAGGTTACAGAAAAATGCTTCCAGTGACTGAGCTCCTGTCATGCAGGAAGGTGATGTTCCTAAACTGACAGAGAACCGCTTCTGCTGGCGCAGGCAGCATCTGCGCTCTGGGGTAGGCCAGCATCGTACCATCAGAGCTGGGCCCCACGGCACCGGGTGCTGCTCAGGCCCAGAGATAGCCTCTGCCCAAAGAGCTCACAGTCCCATCAGACAAAGGAAGGCTCATTCTTCCCAAGGTGCGCAGATGGGGAAACCGAGGCACACAGAGATGGGAAAGTGAGTGGGTCACTGGGAGAGCTGGGAGTGGAACCAGGGTCTCCCGAATCCCCATTCAATGCGTTAGAGCTGACATAGAACCAGGCCCAGGGTTTGGCTCTAGGCAACTGACCCTCCTTCTCCCCCCATTTCTGCCCCAGCCACCAGGAGCAGCCTGTGCAAGGAGACTTGCTCACCCCGTTGCCTGCGCCACGGCTCCCAGATGCATGCGGGGGTGAAGGCTGCCTGCCTGCTGATGGGGGGAGCAGCAGCTGGCCCCACCATGGGCTACATGGTGACCTCGGCCACGGCCAGCCGGCCTGGGGAGATGCACCCCCTCGACTTCAAAGAACTGGGCTATCACCCATCCACCTGCGATGCTGATGCCTCCCAGTATGAGATGCTGGATTACGAAGGGCTGGACCAGGACTTCGACGCGCTGGACTTCGGGGGATTTGCCTTCTAGACACACACAGTTCTCCCCCTGCCCAGATTTAAAGGGCTAAACAGAGATTGGGTGGGCCTGATTTCCTCACAAATTAGTCACCCCCCAGCTCAGAGTGGCAGCGCATTACGCAGCCTTACACTGGTGTCACAGGGGAGGGCAGGCGGGGGGTGAGGGGGTTAATAGGGATATTTTCTCTTCTCCCAAGATGGGGATTTGTTTGTTTGTTTGTTTGTTGTTTTTTTAATCTCTCCCCCCACCATGTCTGACTGTCCTCAACACTCAGGTTTCCCGTGTGCCCCTGCTGCCGTGGTGACTCGGGCTTGACTCTTGCCCTTGATTATGTTCCCTCCCCCCACTAATGTTACCTTGGGGTAACTCATGGCAGGATCACCCCCCCCCCCAGCATGTTCATTCTGACTTTTTTTTGCATTAAACTGTAGAAATCTCCTCCCGTCTCCCCGTGGTCTCTGCTTGGTCGGTTGGTCTGTGGGGGAGGGATGAAAAGAGCAGCCCTGGCAGGACCTTCCTAATGAGGAAGCTCCTTACAAGCATGTGCTAATTAATCTTCAGCTCTCTAATGTGGGTCAACACCCTGATTTTAAAGAGAGGGAAACTGAAGCATGGAAAGTCCCAAGTGATTTAGCAGCCTAAGGCCCTGCCACAATAGAAAGGGCCGTGAAAGCTGCACAGCCCCTTAGTAGTGAGCGTGCCGCTGGACTGTATCACGGCACTGTCTGGGGAGAGTTATTCCCATATGGGGCATATTAGGCACCGTGCTATGGTATAACTGTGTCCACACTGGGGCTTTTACTGGTGTAACTATCTGGGTAAAAGACACAGTTATACCAGTGCAACTTTCTCCTGTTAGCCCAAGCGTAGACCCAATTTCAGATGGGACAGAGGCCGTTAGGAGCCAAGGTCTCCTTGGCTTTCAGTGCTATTGAGACTCTTAAATCACCATGGAAAGTTCTACCTGGATTGACCCACACCAGGTCACATGGCAGGTCAGTAGCAGACCTGGGACTAGAAGCCAGTTTTCCTTAATCACTAGCCCACACAGCCTGCTGGTGCCCAGCTTCTCTTAGCCATGTGAAATGCATGCTCCTAACCAGTAGAAATCCATGACAGGTCGGCACTAGCTGGCTTCAAACACTACACCTGCCGTTTTTCACCAGCTCTGCCATAGTGGTTCAGAACATGGCTCCATCCAGATAGGGATCCTGCTTCTAGCAGTGGACAAGACATGGTTTTTCAGAGAGACCACTGCTGTTCAAATGTGTACAAATCCAGCAGGGACTCAGATAGAGATAGATGGGTGTGTCTGAGGATGGAGGAATGGATGGACGGATAGATAGGTGTGTCTGGACTGGAGGAATCGATGGATGGATAGGTGGGTGTGTCTGAGGACGGAGGAATGGATTGACGGATAGATGAGTGTGTCTGAGGATGGAGGAATGGATGGATGGATAGATGGGTGTGTCTGAGGACAGAGGAATGGATGGACGGACAGATGGGTGTGTCTGGGATGGAGGGATGGATGGATGGATAGATGGGTGTGTCTGAGGATGGAGGAATGGATGGACAGATAGATGGGTGTGTCTGAGGACGGAGGAATGGATGGATGGATAGATGGGTGTGTCTGAGGACGGAGGAATGGATGGATGGATAGATAGGTGTGTCTGAGGACGGAGGAATGGATGGACAGATGGATGTGTCTGAGGATGGAGGAATAGATGGACGAATAGATGGGTGTGTCTAGGGACGGAGGAATGGACTGACAGATAGATGGGTATGTCTGGGGATGGAGGAATGGATGGACGGATAGATGGGTGTCTCTGAGGACGGAGGAATGGATGGACGGATACATGGGTGTGTCTGAGGACAGAGGAATGGATGGACGGATAGATGGGTGTGTCTGGGACGGAGGGATGGATTGATAGATGGGTGTGTCTGGGGACGGAGGAATGGATGGACGGATAGATGGGTGTGTCTGGGATGGCGGAATGGATGGATGGATAGGTGGGTGTGTCCGAGGACGGAGGAATGGATGGATGGATAGATGGGTGTGTCTGGGATGGAGGAATGGATGGATGGATAGGTGGGTGTGTCTGAGGATGGAGGAATGGATGGACGGATAGATGGGTGTGTCTGAGGACGGAGGAATGGATGGACGGATAGATGGGTGTGTCTGGGACGGAGGAATGGAAGGACGGATAGATGGGTGTCTCTGAGGACGGAGGAAAGGATGGACAGATAGATGGGTGTGTCTGAGGATGGAGGAATGGATAGATGGACAGATGGGTGTGTCTGGGGATGGAGGAATGGATGGACGGATAGGTGGGTGTGTCTGAGGACGGAGGAATGAATGGATGGATAGGTGGGTGTGTCTGAGGACGGAGGAATGGATGGATGGATAGATGGGTGTGTCTGAGGACGGAGGAATGGATGGATGGACAGATGGGTGTGTCTGGGGATGGAGGAATGGATGGGCAAAATCTATCCCTGCTTCCTTGCCCACATATAACAAGACTATCTACTCCCCTATACATATCCATTTATGAAGCCATTTAAATCCATACCCATCTGTCTAATCTTGCATTAATGTGTAGGAACCGCACACACTGGGTGACCAAACAGCATCTACACAGGGAAGTGTTACCAGTGATAGCAGTCCTGTTATCCAGGTCTAGCTATGTTATCCAGTATAAAGGCCTGTGTGAACACTCTTATTCCAGTGTCAGAGTAGCTTTTTTATAATTTGGCTTAAACATCTTCCCATGCAACATAAATGAAACCAAAACCAGGCACTCTGATAATTGAATAACCATACCGGTTTAAATCCACCCCTTTGTTACACCTTAAGAGTTCTCCCATGTAAACTACTATGTTTTAGGAACCAGTTTTGCTGGTTACATTTGTCTGAGCCTTCCTCCTGCTCTCCCTCCTGGAAAAACCAGCTCTTGTCCACAGCTAAAGGCAGGATCTCAGCCTGGAGGGAGCAGGACCAGTGAGAAGCTGTTGGTGTCCTGTTTGCTGGAAACATGTCAGGACTAGTGGGGGGCATAGCCCCCAAAGAAGGAGCTGTTTACAAACCAGCCATGCTGCTGCTGACATCACCCTTGTATGGGAGCCAGAAGAGCCCATCAGACAGGAAATGAGGACACCGCCCTCCTCTGTGGTAATGCCTGAGTCCTTAGCCCTGCCTTTTGGCTTAGGTCCATTGCTCCTCCTGACCGAACAACACGAACAAGCAGAGTGCCTCAGAGAAGGCTGAAAGCCCTGGGCAGTGGGGTGTTTGGATTGTGCCCAAAGGCCGCATGGCTAGCTAACCTCTCTTTCTGTCACCATATAGATGTGTATCTATTGCCACAAGTGTATGTGTCCATCTGTTGCCAAATACATGCGTACAGATATCTAGTGTTATGTACATGTATCTGTGCCTCCATTCCCATATGTACGCACATCAAGCCACCTACCGTCGTTGGGTGCACCCCCATCTATCGACTCTATGGTCCTTCTCCATAGCCTATCCCATCCCTATCAAAAACGCCACTTGCCTCGCAACCTACAATTCCTTCACGGTCCCAGAAGCTGTCCACTGTGCAGGCCAACAAGCCGTGCCCACCTGCCTTAAGCGTCAAGCACTGAGCAGCAAACTGAGATGCCAGATTTGAATACACACTCTTTCCAAGGTTTAGATGCGTGCAGATAAAGGGTTTTTCTTGTTGTTCAGAGCTCTCTCTGGTGTGAAGGGGACACTGCATCATTCGCTCCCTTGTTCAAAACCTGGCAGATTAAACAGACACCAGGCGGGGGAACATTCTCCGTTGTTTTTAGGTCAGAACATACATCGTCAACTGATTTTCAGGTTTTAATCCCCTGATGTTACTAGTCCTGGGCTAATCCCTCAGGATTACACTGCTGCGAGGGAATGTTGTAAAAAAAATGGTGCCTGTTTCACCCTCACATTTTCTGGAGCGAGATCAACAATGAAAAACAAGAAACTAGGAGAGCGAAGTGGAAAAAAGAGAGTTCCGAAGTGATATTATTCAGGTCACACCTGCTCTGCCACTGGACTGCTGGGTTACCTTGGGGCAAGTCACAGCACCGTCCCTTGCCTCAGTTTCCTCATCTATAAAATGGGGTTAATGCTACTTAGCTCGTTTGTGATGTGCTTTGAGATCTACCAAGGAAAAATGCTGTATAAGAGCTAGGTATTATTATTACTGAGGATGCCAGGATAGTGCAAGATGATCTGGATAATGCTACAGCACTGGGTGGGAGTCAGGGCTCCTGGCTTCTGTTCTTGACTCTGGGAGGGGACTAGGTGCCAGGATTCCTGGATTCTATCCCTTGTGGCTCACCTGACCTGCAAGTTCCTCCTGTGTCCCTGAGAACAACAATCTTTGTTACCACCCTTTGTAAAGCTCCTGACGCATGAAGGTAGATATTGTTACAGCTGCCATCTCTCTGCTGTGCCAGCAAAGCTCATCCGTTCTTGTTCCGCACCATGGGCAGCGACTTGTGGACTCAAGAGACACTGACCTCATCCCAGAACACCCCTTGACTCTGTATACTGAGAGCCAAGAGGTGGATAGGTGCTGAGGTTCAGAAGGGAGCATTAGATCACCTAGTCTGACTCCTGTCTAACCCTGGCCAGAGAACTTACCCAGGGGTTCTTTCATTGAGCCCAATCGTTTATGGGTGAGCTAGTGTTTCTCAGTGACCGCTCCGTGTACTGGTGCTGGCCCCTGAGATCTCCCTGATACAGTTTAGGAAGGCAGCAAGGTGGTCCCTGGTATCAAGAAGGTTGAAAAACACTGAACTAGAGGGTATCTTCTAAGAAGAGACGTCTAGTTTCGATAGCAAGATGCAAGGGACGGAGAATCCAACACATCCCTTGCTAAGTGGTTCCAATGCTTAGTTACCCTCACTGTTAAAGAGTTGTACCTTATTTCCAATCTGAAACTTGGCCAACTTCAACTTCCAGCTTTTGTGTCTTGTTCTGGCTTGGTCTGGTAGATTAAAGAACCCTCTGGTATTAGATTATCTTCCTCCTGTGTAGGTAATCAGAGACCGTGATCAAGTCATCTTGTGACCTTCTCCATGATAAACGAAATGGTCTGAGGGTAACATTTTAAAGCGTGCCTAAGGCCCTGATTTTTAGAAGTAATTTGAAAGTTAATGGGACTAGGTCCTAAAGTCACTTCAACACTTGACAGATTCAGAGATTAAAAGGCCAGAAATGATCTAGTCTGACCCGAGGATTTATAAATTTTGATTTGAATATTTTACCCAGAGCTCATTTAAAGGCAGGTTTTTCCGACCACAAATCATTCCTTCAGCCTTCTCTGAACAATTTTCAGTTTTTCAACATTCTTTTTGTAGTGTGTGACCAGAACTGGACACAGTATTTCAGCATTGGTAGCAACACTGCTCTATGCTGTGGTGCTATTATTCAAATACAGCTATTAATATTGGGAAGAAGAATCCCAAGGAAGTACGTGAATCTGTGTTGATTTATAGCAAAGGTAGTTTGGGGGTCATTATCTGTATATTTGGGGTTTCATGTGCGAGCAGAAACCTTGCCTATGAATCTGAATTACCTGGCAGTTTTGACTTAAACTGGTGTTTTCAGGAAATGACTAACTCCTACAGCTGGTTGAAATTATTTGTCCAAAAAGTTTTCCCAAGGGAAAATGTAGTTTTGTCAAAATATAAATTTTCCATGGGAAAATGTCAATTTGGGGACAATCAAAACCCAACTTTTCCTTTCCAAGTGTTAATTCAGAATGAAGATTTGCACTTAGAAATGAAATGGGAAATGTCAAACCAAATGCAATTTTTCATTTCAAATAGACATTTCAAAGCAAAAGGTTTTATTTCAATTAACTTAAGAGTCTAACAAGGAAAAAACAAGAAACTCCCCCACTTCATCACACCATGATATGGACAACTAAAATAAACCCAGGTTTCAGAGTGGTAGCCGTGTTACAAGTACTCCTCGTCCTTTAAAATGAACCCAGGAGTCCTAGCTTCACCTGCTTTAACCAGTAGATCCCACTCCACTCCCAAAGTAGGCTTAGAAACCAGGAGTCCTAATTCCATTTGTTTTAACTGCTAGAGCCCTTTGCATTCCCAGAACTGGACTAGAACCCAGGAATCTTGACTCCTAAGGTCATCTCGTCTAACTACAAGCCCACATCCTGACTTACATGGGCAAGGACAAGGGGAAAAAAGCATCCCAAGAATCGAAAGGACTAGACACCTCTCTTACTTTAAGGCATAAATCAACCTCTAACTACTGGGGGTAGGAAGAAACTACCCTATGGACAGGTTATTCCATAGCTGCCCCTTAAGGGATCTCTTGTACTTTCCTCTGAAACGTCTAGTATTGGCCACTGTTGGAGATGGGCTACCGGGATAGATAACCGCCTGCTCTGATCCACTCTGTCTGGTGCTATGGGTGAGGATCTGGATTTCAGAGGATCAGACAAGGACCTCAGGGTCCTTGCTGGGTGAAAACCCAGATGCACAGTTAGTAATATGATAACTGCAACAACGCCGATGCTCTGCCACTGACCCCTGAAGGGATCGATACTGGACCTGCAGGACCGGCGCTAGGGTTTTGAGCGCCCTAGGCGGACGACAATTTCGCCGCCCCGTGCGTTTGTCCCATGGCTCCGGTGAAGCTGCTGCAGTGGTGCCTGCAGAGGGTCCGGTGCCCCGCAGCTCTGGTGGAGCTGCCGCAGTGGTGTCCATGAGAGCTGCCTGCCGCCCCCTCCGGTGGTGCCCTGATCCAGGGGACACCGTGGACTGCCGGTGGCAGCTCAGACTCCCTCTCTGTCCCAGCAGCAGCAGGTGCTCAACCATTTAAAAAAAAATTTGAGGGCGCTTTTTGGCGCCCCCAAATCTTGGCACCCTAGGCAACTGCCTAGTCTGCCTAAATGGTTGCACCAGCCCTGTGGACCTGAGGCTTTCTGATCCATATAGGTGGGGGTTCTTGTACCTGAGGAAAGTTGCAAAAGGCATCCTCCTTCTTATTGTTGTTTTCTCATCCAGGAAATTACCAGGCTTGAAGCTTTGTGGGTTGTTGAAGTGTTCTGAGTGCGGTGAGCAGAGCACAGAGCAGTGTAAACACCTGTGCCCTGGATAAGGGAGGTGGGGACACACCAATAATGGGCGAGTTAAACCCTTTTACAGCTGAAACAATGAGGAGTCTGGTGGCACCTTAAAGACTAACAGATTTCTTTGGGCATAAGCTTTCATGGGTAAAAAAACCTTATTCTTCTGATGCTTCTTTACAGCTGGGTTTTCTCCTAGCAAACAAACCCCTGGCTGCTGTGAATTATGGAGAAATCCCGCCACTTGGCGGCCACGGGAATGCCAACAGCTCTCCCCTGTTCCTGCAAAACCCTCTCAGATAGGTTGGCTGGTGCGACCTTGCAGTCCTCAATGAGCCCTCGGTCTTCCTGGGGCCTGTTCCCTGGAGTGAATTGGGAAGATCCTGCCACTAAGTACATTACCAAAGGACAACTTGGATCCTCTGCATTCGCTGGGTTTGTCCCCATGGTGAAATACTGACACGAAAATCTTCCTATATTCACCTTGCTGATTATCAATCAGCGACAGAAAGTCTCCTCACAAATCACCCCTCTTCCTCTCTAATGAATGAAGGAGATAAAATCCCCCTTTTGGGGAAGAAACTGATGCCCTGAGTCATTACCCTACATTGAGGGGCTATATGGCAGCAGGATGGGTGTCTGCCCCTGCCAACTCCCCGGAACCTTCTGGCCTCATCTCCTAACCTAAAAACTGCCCTGCCCTCACGGCCAGCCCCTGCCAACTGCCCGGAACCCAGGGGCTGCTCTAGTCATTTCGCCGCCACAAGCACGGCAGCATGCTGCGGGGGGCGCTCTGCCGGTCCTGCAGTTCCGGTGGACCTACCGCAGGCGTGCCTGCATAGGGTCCACTGGTCCCGCGGCTTCGGTGGACCTCCCGCAGGGATGCCTGCGGAGGGCCTGCTGGACCAGCAGACCCTCCGCAGGCACGCCTGCGGGACTTCCACCGGAGCCCTGCCTGCCACCCTCCCGGCGACCGGCAGAGCGCCCCCCGTGGCATGCCGCCCCAAACACACGCTTGGCTTGCTGGGGCCTGGAGCCGCCCCTGCCAGAACCTTCCGGCCTCATCTCCTAACCCAACAACTGCCCGTCCCTCATGGCTGCCACCTGACAACTGCCCAGAATCTTCCGGCCCCATCTCCTAACCTAACAACTTCCCTTCCCTCATGGCTGCCACCTGACAACTGCCCGGAACCTTCCGGCCTCATCTCCTAACCCAACAACTGCCTGTCCCTCATGGCTACCCCCTGACAACTGCCCAGAATCTTCCGGCCCCATCTCCTAACCTAATAACTTCCCTTCCCTCATGGCTGCCACCTGCCAATTGCCCGGAATCTTCCGGCCCCATCTCCTAACCCAACAACTGCCCTTCTCTCATGGCTGCCACCTGACAACTACCCGGAACCTTCCGGCCCCATCTTCTAACCTAACAACTTCCCTTCCCTCATGGCTCCCCCCTGACAACTGCCCGGAACCTTCCGGCCCCATCTCCTAACCTAACAACTTCCCTTCCCTCATGGCTGCCACCTGACAACTGCCCGGAACCTTCCGGCCCCATCTCCTAACCTAATAACTTCCCTTCCCTCATGGCCGCCCCCTGACAACTGCCCGGAACCTTCCGGCTTCATCTCCTAACCTAACAACTGCCTGTCCCTCATGGCTGCCACCTGACAACTGCCCGGAACCTTCCGGCTTCATCTCCCACCCCAACAACTGCCCTTCCCTCATGGCTCCCCCCTGACAACTACCCGGAACCTTCCGGCCTCCTTGCCCAACCTCTCAGCCTCCGCCCTTTCCTCACTGCCCCCAACGGCCCCAGAGCTGTCTGGCTCCATCCTTCCCCGGGGAAAGCGGTGTCTCCCAGGGCTCCCTGAGGCCCGTGTCAAAGGTGATGACAGGGGAGAACAAAGTGCCCCTGTTCTCTATAGATTGAACAGATCTAAAATCACCTCAGCTCGGAGCCCCTTTCTGGCTCCCTTTTTAATCTGGGTCTGGAGGGAAATAGCTGCCCTCAGTTCCCACGTCTTTCAAGGTGCCAGCCTCCAAGTGTGAGCTGTGCTGTGTGACAAAAGCCCAGCATATTAATATAAATATCTAATCCCAGGGGGGTTTACCCTCCAATGATCAAAGACAGAAACATCTTCATTTTCTCCTCAGATTTTGCCCTTTCTGTTTAATTCTTGACTATTATGGGGAATCCCCCAGATATTGTCTTTTTCGCTCTCTTGTTCTCAAACGATGGTCAAAGCCCTCACACTTCCCCCTTTCTCTCTCTAACAATTGAATATTGATATAACACCCCCCCCCCTCATATTTTGCCTCGCATGCTTTATATGAAATAGATTTTGGCATTTTCGTAATGGTCTAATGTTGATATTTGATATATTGAAATCCCCTCAGCACGGTGGGTTTCCCGCCTTTTTTAACTATGGCAAATTCTCCTTGGATCCAATTCTCAGTTCAACCTCTGGTTTGCTGGACAGCCAGGGACATCTCACTTCACTGCCTCATGCCTCAGTTTCTCCATCTGTAAATAGAGGGTAAAGATACTGATCTGCTTTGTAAAGCTCTTTGAGATCTGTGGATGAAAAGTGTTTTATAAGAGCTAATTATTAATTATTATTATTATTGGACTAATGATTACCCAGATGATTACATTAGTTTATTAAATCAGCAGAGAATATGGACAGAGACCAGGAATCTTCTGAAGGGTCTTTCTGTAAAGACGTACAGCGGCTGAGAAGGAAGAGAATCTTGCGAAGTTAGCCAAGGACCTTGCAATGGAAGGCCCTCCGGAAACTTTGCAAAAAACTAGGTCCAGTCAGACAGGAGACCCTGAGAACAGGAACTTCCGAACAGGGGGCTAATCGGCTGCTTAAATTGTTCCAAGTCCGAAAGCAGCAGGAGAACATGTTCCCAAGGCCACGGCGTGGGAAGAATGATGGACTTCAGGACAGGGGCTGAAGAGAAGGAGATGATGATGTGCAGATAAAACTGCAGCAGGGGATTTACGGAGGTGCAATGGAATCATGTGAGTTGAGAAGCAGCCAGGGCAGTGGGGTGCATATAGTGTTGGGGTGGGGATGGGGGTCATTCATGAGAGCAACTACCTGGATTTTACAGCAGATCTGAATGGCACCTGTACTATGGCTTTGCTGGGACAAGGGGAGCTGAGGGAAGATCCCCACCCCGATGAATCTCTTTAAATGTAGAACCCCTGTTTCCATACTGATGGAGTCTTTAATTGTCCCGATTGCTCTGAACAGAAGAGCAGGGGCCAACAGACAGCGCCCTCCCTTTGACTTTAGCCCAAACAGGTTAGTTCAGACTAGGTCTGGCTTTTAGGACAACCAGAATGCACCAGTGCGTCTCACTGCAACTTGACAAGCAGTTCCTCTTTCACCCAGAGTGAGTGGCAAGGAGTCAGAGGTGGCGAGGAATCTGGGGCTGGCTCTGTGCTTCATAGCCTGTATCCTCCTGGGACTAGGAGAGGCCAAGGGGCTGCAGGCTCCCCACAGGACCTCCATCGCTTCCCATCATGGGGTGAAAAATTGTCCTCCTTGGCTGCCCGGGAAAGATGTCGAGAAAGACATTTTCACTGGCAAACATTCACTGGGAAATTTTGATGATGGGCCAGGAAAGTTTGAAGCAAAATGAACATTTGTGTGTCAGTTTTTGATAGTTTGGGGGTTCCCCTCCTTTCCCCCAGTTTTTCTCACTGGAAAAGATAGAATAAAGTAGACAAAGGAGTAAAACTGGGGCAGGGGAAGTTTGTTTTTAAACTCCCCAAGCCCCGACACTCTTTTTCTGCATTTGCCACCTTTTCCACGGGGAACAGAAAGGAAGATGTTTGAAAAGAGAGAGAAATGGGGGGCCCTCCCCTAATATCCCCAACTTTTCAGATATCAGGAATGAAAAAGCCAATTTGGAACAATACCTATTAATTTTGAATTTCCCCATCGAGAGTTTAGTCCGAACTGACATTTGCCTGTTTTGATTGAATAATTCCAACCAGCTTTCATTTCGACCCACTGGAGGGGTGGGGAGGGATTTGAATTCCTGGCCTCACGTTGCTTACTGGATGGTTTTGTGGGAACTAGGCTGCAGATCCTGCAAACGCTTCAGCCCGTGTTTAACTTTAGCCAGGGCCAACACGCAGTTTTGTTCTGACAGAACGACGCTGTTTGGAGGGGGGCGGTTACTGAGATAGTTACACCGTCGTGTGCACACAGTTATGTACAGTGTTGCTTTGTGGATCTGAGGCCGTGAAGGAAGCCCTGGTGGACCGAGGGGACGAGTTCAGCAGCAGAGGGGAGATGCCGCTAACTCCAGGCGATAACAACGAGATTGGGTGAGGCCTGCTTTATCCAAGACCTCTCTCCATGCTACCAGCTCTGGAGCTGTTGGACAACAAATCCCAATTCTGTCGCTGGGGGAAATTGCCATTTTGAAATAAATCCATTTATTTTGGCCCCAGAAGTTGGAAACGAAGCTGTTCGTCCCGTTTCGAGTTAAAATCCTTGTTTTGTTTGTCCCTGAAATAACCCCAAGATTTTTCCCCTCCTACCTTTTACTCCCCTTTCCTTGCTTTATTCCACTGGAAAAAAGGGGGGGCGGCAAAGAGTGGAATAAAAAGTGGGCATCCCACCTCAACAAGAACCCAGGTGTCCTGGCTCCCAGCCCACCCACTCTAACCACTAGACCCCACTCCCTCCCTTGGCTATTAGTCTGACATGTGCTCACATTCAGAAGGTTCTCAGGCTATTTTCAGATAAAAGGCACCAGGAGTTCGACAAGGTGGTCGGAAGGAACCAGGCTCCACGGACAGAGGATCGGCTCCAGCTGCCATACACTAATGCTGCAATCCATGAAATCCAGTACTTTGCAGACCTTCACCCTACCCACGCGCCGCACCTGGTGACCAGGGACATGGTGTCTGTGGACATGCCCTGCCCCAGGTGAGGGCAAAGGGGCTTTGCTGGCCGTTAAATCCAGGCACAGCAGAGACTGAAGCCCCAGCACCGCTTCATCCCTAGCCCTCGGGGCGCTTTGGTGTCATCCTCAGGGTCCAGAGGATGCGGGGGACACCTGCTCTAACAGCTCCATCACACTCTCTTCCCACACTGGGCCTAGACCCAAGTGCCCCATCTCCCAAACTATTGCATCACTCCACTCAGCAAGCCCGGGGTCCTGAGCGTCCTGTGTGCACCAGGCTCCAGAGCAGCGGGCACTGCCCCACGGCACAAGCTCCCCGCTCGTCCAAGGCCATCGCCAACGGCACAGAATTCCATTGTTGGGCACCCCACATCTCTGCCCCAGGCGGCAGGGTAAGGCAGGTCAATATCCCTAAACACACATGTTCCTTCACTGCCGTGTTTGCATGTGAGAGGGTGGAAGGAAACCTCTCTCCCATCCTGCTTTCTTAGGGTACCTCTGTGTATCCTGCCCTATCCTCTGCGCTGAGCGATCCAAGCATCTGGCAGCACTCGGAGCTATTTAATCCCAACTCTTTCCTCGAGCGTCAAGAAGAATGTGGCTTTCACGTCCTTTCCCGCAGGTGAAGCCTGGATGTTCTGGGTGAACGCTGGTAACATTCCCTGCTCTCTTGCAGGACTGTAGATTTCCCGGTAGCTGTGTCTGCTTACTCTCTGGGCTGGGGGTGTAGCACTGATAAATGAAATTGTTTTTAATTGTTCACTTTATTAATGTAACTTCTGTTCACCATTCACTGCACTTGCCTACCTTGTAACTTCCGTTCACGGTTTGCCATATTGTAATTCAAACCCCATTTTAAAATGCTCACTCCATTTTGTAAAAGCTTCCTCCAGCCTTCCTTTTTGCAAACCCGGCTGTAATCTTATTAGCTAGTTTAGATGTGTGACTGAGGTATGTATGGATGATGGAAATAACCTCCAGCCCCAGCCTGTCCTGATGAAATAAAGTTCAAACCCCACTGGCTGAAGATGCAGACAAGAGCCCTAACAAAGTAAGCAGAGTCCACCCTAAACAGAAAAGGTGCAATAGAAGGAGGATCAAAGCCAGGTCCCAGGCTAAAAGTCGCCTGCAATTGACGGGTGATCAATCACCAAACCCAGAGGCAGTGACACAGCAAGACCTATAGACTCTGGATTCAGACCAAAGCCTACAAAAAGGATAGGTGAGATGGAAGACTTTGGAGCAGGGCCGGTGCAAGGATATTTTGCGCCCTAGGCTAAACTTCCACCTTCCGCCCTCTGCCCCCACCCCTCCCCCCCGAGCATTGCTTATTATAAACTTTCAAAAATGAATACTGCATAATGTGGCATTGTTCATTAGAATTAATACATATTCGGCTTGAAAATTTATTAATTTCATTATTTAGCCTACATATTTAATGAAAATAATTGAATAACCTGACAGGGTGTGGGGCTGGCTGGCTCTGGGCAGGGCAGGGGATGCGAAGCTGGTTGGAGATGGGGTGTGGGGTTGGCTGGAGACAGGGGGTGCGGGACTGGCTGCGTGCAGGGAAGGGGGTGTGGGGCTGGCTGCAAGCAGGGCAGGGGCTGCAGCAGGGGCTGGATGGAAACAGGTGGTATGGGGCTGCCTATGGACAGGGCAAGGAGTGCAGCAGGGGCTGGCTGCATGCAGGGCAGGGAGTGAGGGGCTGGCTGTGGGCAGGGCAGGGGGTGTGGGGTGGCTGGAGACAGGAGGTGTGGGGCTGGCTGTGGGCAGGGCAGGAGGTGTGGGGCTGGCTGCAGGCAGGGCAGGGGATGTGGGGCTGGCTGTGGGCAGGGGGTGAGGGGCTGGCTGGATACAGGGGTGTTGGGCTGGCTAGAGACAGGGCAGGGGGTGTGAGGCTGGCTGTGGGCAGGGCAGGGGGTGCAGGAGGGGTGGCTGCAGGCAGGGCAGGGGGTGAGGGGCTGGCTGGAGGCAGGGGAAGAGGTGTGGAGCTGGCTGGAGGCAGGGCAGGGGATGAGGGGTTGGCTGGATACAGGGCAGGGGGTGCAGGAGGGGTGGCTGCGGGCAGGGCAGGGGGTGAGGGGCTGGCTGGAGGCAGGGCAGGGGATGAGGGGTTGGCTGCAGTCAGGACAGGGGGTTCAGCTGCCATGGCTGGAGCTGGAGCACAAAGAGCAGCTGCAGAAGGAAGAGCTGTTGGACAGAAGCTGCTGAGAGGAACCGGCTCTGTCCCATGGAGAGGTACCACTGCGGGATCTGCATTTTAAATAGCAGTGGGGGTGCCCCTGCAGCCCCTTGCCCTCTCAGCCTCCTGGGCACTGGCTCTCTGCGGCTCACTCCCTGGGGGCTCACCCCGCCCTGCTCCTCTTGCCCCCAGTCCCTCATTAGGCCTGGGGGCACGGAAAGCATGGAGCATATCTTTGTACTGTGTTAATGACTCCTGAACTGGGGGGGGCTATGCCTAATTGCTGCCACTATCTCTTTCTTTGCTGGGCAATTCGATGACAATTAACTTGGAATAGCCCAGAGGGGTCAGAGTAGAGCAGGAGGGAGGAGAGACCTTTAGGTTTCAGTTCTGTGCAAAGCCGGTTAACTTTTCTTTTCAGCTGCCTATAAACAAACCTAGTAGAGAAAAGAGTTTCTTCCCCACTCCCCTCCCCCAAAAAATCGGTTATGATTTTAATGGATCCAGAAGCAAAATAATTCTGTAATCAGAAAGACAAGTTTCCTGCTTTCCCTTCCACAAAGATCTATTTCCAACCCAGGTAACTTATTATCTATTATCTGCAGTAACTATCTTCTCACGCTGGAATGATACACTGTAGTGGGGTCGGAGTTCTTTGGAAATCCCTCAGCTCTTTTGCGGTGTTGGGAGTCAATGCTAGACCCTCGGTTAATTACTTTTATCTTACTTCACGTGCCCATCTTTTGGTCATTAATTTTTGAAGTTAAAGTAGATTTTCAAAACCCAGCTTTAAAATGATGTTCATGCCGACAATTGCAATTTAATTGTCCAAACGGGGAAATCGATGCCTTGAAATTATGGCATCTCATTTTAAAATTGTATTAAAAATGTGGCATTATAAAGGGGAAATATTTTAACAGGTTTTACCAGCATCCCCATTACTGTTACCCAGGATTCTGCTTCAAGCAGTAACACAGGAGGGAGAGGGCAATGGACAGATTAGTGTCCCGTGGTACTTCAAACAAAAAGACATTTACTCTTAAATTATCTGGTTGATGCCTAAGGGACGATCTAATAGCATGTATCAAGTACATCAAAACTTCGCTGAATAAGCTTGTCAGCATTTCTAAGGGGGACACTGAACATTCCTCAACCCTCCCCTCACCCCCACTATGCGCTGATTGGGCAGGTAGGCAGCTCCGGTGTGCGGGAGGTCCACCGGAGCCGTGCGAGCAGCCGACCGTCCGCAGGCACGACTGCGGCAGCTCCATGGGAGCTGCCTGCCGCCCCTTCCGAACACCCTGGGCTGCCGGCTGCCGTGGCGGCGCCCTGACCCAGGGGACCCCCTGGGCTGCCGGCTGCCGCTGGCAGCTCAGACTCCCTCTCTGTCCCAGCAGCAGCCGCTGCTCAACCATTTAAAAAAAAAATTGAGGGCGCTTTTTGGCGCCCTCAAATCTCGGCACCCTAGGCAACCGCCTAGTCCGCCTAAATGGTTGCACCAGCCCTGCTTTGGAGGGTAACATTCTGCTGCCAACGTGGAAGGACATCGGTGCAGGCCCAACAGAGACCCAGTTTGTCCTTGTGCCCAGCTTTCCTGGCCAGTTAGTCACCACAAGCTACGAACCCAAGCTGCAAACTCAAGCCACGAACTCAAGCTATGTCCAGGACTGGTAACTATGCAGCAGCTGCAGAACATCTGATGGGTGTGTGCGTGTGTGTGTTTGTGTATAGCTATTAGGTATAATGTGTGTGTATAAGGATTAAGATATTAGTTATTGGTCGTAAATCAAATTGTTATCATAATAAATGTGACATCTTTGTCTTGCCCCCTGAAAAGATCCTGTGTAGTTTTGTCTGTACAAGGTGGGTGTAACGGAGGTTAATGGGCTGAAGGGTTGGTTTATCTGGCAGGCCGGGCTATTCCAGTCCTAGTCTCCACTCCTCTGCCAACGCGCCTTCATTCTCATGTGTGCCCCTCACTCAGCTTCGTCAATGCCTCTCAGCTGTAATCTGCAGCACCCCTTTCTACTCCTCTTCTGGGGAGCCCCTTCCACAGAGCCCTGCCCCACAGCACCCCCGGCCGTTCCAGTCCTAGGGCTCCCCCAACACAAAGTCCTGCCGATGCCCCACAACCCTGACCCGTAGCCTCCTTTCTGTTCCAGCGCTGAGACCAGAACTCCACAGTCTGGTGTACCAAATGGAAGGGGATGTGTGTAGATGGCCATTAGAGACCCACTGATACTGGGAAGTGCTGGCTAAGTGTCAAACCTAGGAGCCACCTGGCTATTTCCTTAGTGTTGGCCTGCAAACAGCAGAGGGGGAAGGGGAGAGGGCTTTGGTTGTTTAGAATAAGAAGCAAAACAGCTGTTCTCTGGCCTGGTACCAAAACAGAGTTTATTGATCTGCATGCCCCGTGTTTGGAGCAGGAAATACAATAGACAGAGATTCAGCCCCTGAAGCCCCCAGCTATCCATGTGTGTACAAAGAAATGGGAAGTAACCGGTGGGGTTCACCGAGTGAGAACCCGTCTGAGGTCCCACACACAGTACCTGACCAGGAACAGAATCCGTCTGTCCTGCTTCCCCGTCTGCCCTTCTAACCATTAGACCACGCTCCCCCCAGCTCAGCTCATGCTTTCCAATCCGAGCGGATGCTCATATTTTGTTTGTCTCTAGTCCCTGGCATGTGCGGATCTCAAAGCATGTTGCAAGCCCTAATCAGTGAAGCAGGGGGGTTACCCTGTTCTTTCCGACCTGAAGAAGCAGGGTTTCCCTTCCCCTCTGGGGGTCACCTCTTTCAGCATCCAATCTGCTGTTCCCACGGCAAGGTTTTTTTCTGATGAAAAATGTCTTTGACCAAGATACAAATTTAGTCCAAAGTTTTAATTTGACAGTAAAACATGTCAAAATGTTTCACATCATCTTGGTGAGCCCCATTCTCTCCTCTTTTTATTCCCCCTCCCCCACTCACAGCTTTCCGAAATAAAAATATATATTTAATTTTTTTCTCGAAGGACATGTCTGTGTGTTTTGGCCAGCTCGAGCTGTCACAGCGAGAGCTTCCATGTCAGTTTCAATTGAGTTCAGCCATCGTGCATGTGGGAGTGTTTGCAGGATTGGGACCCACCCTCTCTCCATACCAGAACTGTACACGGCTTCAGGGATATCTTGGCATTAAAAAGAAAAAACATGAGTGAACGCCTGAGGTAAATTGGCCAGGAATGTTCAGCGTCAAGACCTGCAAATGAGATTGTACCATGGAAAAGCTTCCTCATTTACACAGGTCCAGCCTTGGGGCCATCACACGCTTACCCTGTTTGTTTCACAATCAATAACTGCTCTCCTGGCATGTCCGCTGATGACGACTCAGCGTGGGAGGGCACAGACCCTGTACTTGGGAGGTATGTTCCAAAATCCACTCGCTTTTGGGGTGAGGTCAATGTCCTGGGGGTCGATGGGCGACTGCAAGGTGAAGTGCTGCAGGACGGAGGTAAAGACCAGGAAGAGCTCCATGCGGGCCAGACCCTCGCCCAGACACACCCGCTTCCCTAGGGGAACAAAGGCAAGTAAAGGAATCCTGGCTGACTGTCCTGGAGATTGAACAAGTCACCCCATCCCTTCCATGCACAGACTTCAGCACCCTGCAGTGAGTTAAACCTTACCACAGTCACACCCACGCTCCCCCAACTTAGCCTTCAAGGAGTTCATTTGTTAGGCATGAGGCCTGATCTATGGGGGGGCTGAGGAAGGGGGAGCAATGCTGGTACCTGAGGAAAAAGCCACAAAAGCATGGTTCTTCTTAAAGCCGCCATTCTCATCCAAGAAATTCCCAGGGTTGAAGCGTTCTGGGTCCCTGAAGTGTCTGGGGTCCCGGAGGGCGGAGCCCAGCACGCAGAAAACATCTGTCCCCTGGTAAGAGAGGTGGTTCTGGTTGTTTGGCCAGCCCTAGGTACTGCAGCAAGAGCTTCCTCATCAGTTTCAATCTATTTTAGCCATGTCACCCGTGTGCGTGTTTGCAGGATTGGGACCCACTCATACAGTGGAGGCAGGGAAAGAACCCAGGAGTCCTGACACCTAGTCTCCTGCTGTAACTACTAGGCTGTCACTCCCTTCCACAAAGAAACCTGCTTTGCCTTCTCCCCATGAGCCAGAGTCAGCAGCGCAGCCCCATAGAGCATGGCGACGTGGCTTGTACAAAGCGGCTAGCCAGGTGCGAGGGGCTTGGTTTGAAATCAGAGCTCTCCTTCACCTAGGTGCACTGCCAGCCACACCCAGCCGGTCAGGAATTGCACCCCTGGGTCTCCCCAGGCCAGGTCCTGGCCCCTCTCCTCTGAGCCACACTGCAGCTGTGAATTATGGAGAAATAGTGCCACTTAGTGGTTGGGGAAATCCCAACACCCCAGCCTGATTGTCCCAGCCACAGAAACAGAGATTTGTTGTGACCTTTTAGAGAAAGAAAGAGAAGCTGATGGAGATCCAGGCCGCCAATGGCCGGGAACGCCCCTGTAACTGTATTTCACATGTGTGCACCTGCGCATAGTTCCTCTTGTCCTGCCCAAACCCACTTGAAAATCATCTTATCCTGGTGTCTGTTCAAAGCCACATTTTGAATGCAGCTGTCTCTGGGGTGCAGGGCGATAGCTAAGCAGAACATAATGTGAGGAGAGGGAAACAGAAATGTTCATGGACACTAGGGCAAGCTCCCATGAAGGGTGGCTGCCGTGTGTGTGTGTGTGTTGTATTTTAAAATGTAAATGGGGCTGTGGACTCAGCACCTTGGGGAGTATGTAGCCCCGGAACTGGGTGTCTCGGAGCACTGCATGTGGAATCCCCAGCGGGAGGATGTTGCTGAATCGCTGGATCTCGTGTATCACGGCGTGGGTGTAGGGCATCTGGCTTCGGTCCTCAGCGGCGGGGCTGCGGTTCCGGCCGACAACACCATCGATTTCCTGATGCACCTTTTCTGTTGAGACATCAGTGGAAGGCACGTTGCGGGCACAGGGAGCATGTGGCACGAAACACCCCAGCAAAGTTGTGGTCTAGGGGCAGGTCATGATATCCGTCCCGCTGCTGCCTGAACCGTTTTTATTAGTAATTTGGTAGCACCGAGAGGCCCTGGCTGAGACAAGAATCCCGTTGTATGTACTCATGGTAAGACTGTGGCTGTCTGAAAGAGCTTAAAATCTCAGTAGACAAGATACAAAGGAGTAGTACTACCCCTGTTTGACAGGTGGAGAACTAACCAGCATGGACTTAGTGACTGAGGGCAGTTCACGCAAGGGTCAGTAGCTGACTTCCAGTCTAGTGAATTAACCACAAAGTCCGTTGAGAGCCAGGGTGGAGTGCTCCAGATTCCAACCCAGCTTCCGTCCCAGGTCCACCCTTCTATACAACAGAAGAGTTTCTTAAAAGCCAGTGCTTTCATTACAGAGGCTAACGCAGGCGTAGGCAACCTATGGCACGCGTGCCAAAGGCGGCACACGAGCTGATTTTCAGTGGCACTCACACTGCCCGGGTCCTGGCCACTGGTCCGAGGGACTCTGGATTTTAATTTAATTTTAAATGAAGCTTCTTAAACATTTAAAAAATGGCTGGTAGCAAAACAGTGGCAACCGGAATATCCATTTTGTGGGCAATTTGATGATTTCAAAATTTGTTTCCGTTCCAAAATGGAACCACCAGAGCCACAAAAGAATTTACAAATTTCCTGGCAAAAATAATGGTTAAAAAAATCATTTTGGGTCAAAACCCTTTGGTTTCGATTCTGAACATTTTCATTTCATTCTGAGTTGTAATCATATAAAGTTAAGAAAAATCAAGATGAATAATTGGAAAATTTTTCTCCAAAAACTGTCAAAGTGGGACATGGCTGCTTACTGACCACTTCCTTCTGATCTCTCTTTTCTAAACGTGGGGTTGTTGAAACAGAGGGGAAGAAACCCATTTTGTCAGAAACCTTTCAACCAGCCCCACTACTTACCTTGTACCTCTGGGTACTTCATCAGGAGCAGGAACCCATATCGCAAGGTGGCGCTCACCATCTCTGTCCCACCGAAAAACAAGTGGACTACGCTCAGCGTCAGGTTCTTTGTGTGGAATTCACTCTGCGGATTTTGTTTTTCCTTGAAAGAGGAAATAAAAAAAACCCAAAATCTTGTAGCTGATGATACCCAAACAGCAGGGTGACAAACAGGAGAGAAATATTCGCACCACCAGAATTCATGGCTGAGGTCTCTGGTTTCATGGCCAGGCCAATACACTTGTGAGTTAACCCGACAAACTCATGAGGACGTTAATTTCATCTTTCAGTATTTCTAATGTAGTATTTTGAATTAACAAGCAGCCTTAAAGCCTCAGATCAAACCACCCCTATTTCTCTCACAAAATATCCTAGGTCAAAGGATGGGGGCTGCTTGAATGCACACAGCATTGCCTGGGTGTGCACATCTCTCATGGGAGCTGTCTTGTGAGCGTGAAGGGGTTTCAATGGCATTGCTTGAGCACGTGGAAAATTTGCATAGGAAACACTGTCTTGTAACCATGGGCCTGACCCTTCAGGGCCCTGCACCTGGCAGGGCTGTTTGCTTTGGAACACGTCAAGCGGGTCTAAGATGCTTACCCCCCCCATGTTGCACTGGGGGTAAATAACTGCCCTGGGTGCAGGGCAGCGGAGAATTGGGGCCAGTGTGTTGAACTCTTGCCCCTGGAAAGCGACACCAGGGAGTTATGGACTGCCAGTCACTTGCGGTATTCCTCAAGGGAAAGGAAAGCCAGGGCTTGGCTGGGATGAAGATAAAGGGGATTCTTTCTACAGGCCGTTGGTCGCAGACAGACGAGGTGATGCTCTCTGACTCTGTGGTTCCCAGCCTATGCGAAGGAACATCCCAGAGTCCACTGAAGACCCCCCCCACCAAAATACCTCCCTGGCCCCCACAGCTCTGTACCTCTTCCATCTTGATGAGGAAGGTGTCAATGTAATCCCGAGGAGAGCCAGGATCCAAGGTCTTCTGGTTCCTCTGCACCCGCTCGGTGACGAAGTTGTGCAGCACCTTGACGTGCTGAAGAATCCGGTTGTGGGGGCCGGGTAAGAAGCGCATGATGCCTGGAAACATCTCGTAGAACTGCGGGGGGAAGGTGGGAGAGACGCGGAAAGCTCTGTTAGCAGCACGGAGAAGGAGTGGGCGGCCACTCGTGAGCTGCCCCGACTGGATATCATGCGGGAACGGGCTGCGCAGGCAGCCAGCCGACCTCCGTCTCGCTGCTCCCATGGCTGGCTCAGGGCAGCCCAGAAGCAGCAGCAAGCGACGAGGACAGGGCCGCCATCCCCAAGCATTCAGAAATCATGAGATTTAAAAAGAAGATTAATGATGGCTTTGGAGAGCATTCCGTGGGCCGGCTACTCGTCGTCGCACTCTTCTTGGCACACACGAGGGCAAACTCACGTGAGAGAAAAAGGCAGTGGGCTATGAGTCTGACCCTCACCCATGACTCCAGGAGCTGGGGCTTTTAGAAAAGACACCAGAGCCCCAGCGGATGGTGATAGAATCACCAATGGGGGCCAACCCTGGAATCCCCGCCTGTGTCATTGGTTCTGGGCTGGGAAGAACCCGCTTCTGCCCCTCCGAGACGTCCCACCTGCTCGGCTGGGATCCCACAGTCTGATTTTGCGAGCTGCTGGCTGGGCCCAGTTTCTGTGCCAGGCCTGGATAGAGTTAGTCACCTATGTGCGCTCCAGATCCGACAGGCTGGCTGCTCTGCACCCCAAAGGCATAGGCATGAAACTCTGCAGCGATCAGGCTTCCTGGACCACGCCTGCACTTTGACCTCCACACCCAGGATCCCACTGGTTTGGGCGTCAGACTGGGCCCCAGGAAGGCTCAAGAGATGAGGGACGAGCTCGGGGGGGACACCAGCAGCTGTGAAGTTAGCTGCCCTCAGTAACAGGTGTCTGGTGGGGCACTGGGGCCAGTGGGAGGGATAAGGCCTTGGCATTTTTGTAGGTCCGAGCCCCGGGAGGAAGGCCTTCCATCCTACTGCAGGAGGGTGGGGAGCGGTCAGGGATGAAGGGCCAGATCTGCAAAATTGCAGACAGGTGCACAAGTTACGCTGAGGGGTGGGTGCCTAGCGTACTTAGGTGCATCTTTAGGCACTAAATACCTTGGAAAATCCAGCCTGGATTCCTAGCTCTCTCCCTGCTCTCCTTTGCTTGCTGCCACTCCAGGACCCGTCCCAGGCTGCACAGACCCCCTGCGGCCCCAGCAAGCAATACCCACCTGTGTCCAGGGGCTGGTCAGCTCCAGGAAGAGGTTCTGGATGACATCGAGTAAGCTCAGGAAGGTCTGGTCCTGGTGGTCGAAGCGGTCCCCGAAGACAATGGAGGAGATCACATTGCCGACGGCGTGGCTGACGGGGCGGCTGGGGTCGAAGGGAGAACCTGGGGTGGCAGAACAGACTGCGCTGAGCCACCGGGAACTCTGGGAGTGGCAGGAAGGGGACTATCCCTCGCCGATCGGAGCTGCCCGGGGTTAATGCTTAACCGCGAGGGGCACCGAAGTGTGGGGATGGGCCGCCCCCCGTCCTCGGCGCCAAGCTGGGACCAGGGGGATTTTTCATCCTTTTCCAACTCTTGGGCAATAGAAACTGAAATCTCTCGATGCACAAACTTGCCCCCTTTCCACTCCCCAGTGTGACCCCCTGTGCTCTGGAGCTGAGGAGGCCGACGACTGGACAGTTGATGGGCAGCCCAAGGCATGAAGTGAGGGAGAGGCCGGGAGAGGAACAGGGCCCAGCAGGCCTGGCTCTACGGGCCAGGTTTTCAGAAGAGCTCAACACCGTGAGTCTCCAGCGAAAGCAACAGAGACCCCCCTGCCCCCTCAGCCTGTGGAGAACCTAGACCCTCCATCAAGGCCCTGCAGCCCCGACACGACAGACACAAACCGTTGGTTTTCCTGATCTCCTCCACCAGACACCGAGCTTCCTCCGCGATCCTCTCTTGGAGGCTCCTTTTCCCCATCCCCAGACTCCGCAGGGTGGCGACAGAGAACTGGCGGAGCTGCTTCCACCGCTCGCCATTCGCTAAGATGACCCCTGAGGACGAGAGAGGGAAACAGAAGGGGCAGAGGGTCCAATGACAACCAGCCAGCGAGAGAATGGAGGGATGTCTTTGAACGGAAAATGAAGTGGATCAGTGGGATTGTCAAACTGGGTTGGACCCTTCAAACTCATTATTCTTGAATGCTGCTGTTGCAAAACAGGCCCAGTTCTTCTAACAGCTGCATCCGGTGAAACCGGCTGAATGCTGCTTAGAAACCCCCCAGGGCATCTCGCTGGCTTTCCTGGCATCCAACATGTTCTTCTAACCCACCTGGTAAGTTCTCATCAAGCAGTTTGACTCTGTCTTTGCATCTTCCCACTCCTGAAAGTTGATCTCCGGTGTTAGGAGACACAGTGAGTCTAGACATGGTGGGTCCAGCCTGGGATATGCTACCTGTGCGGAAGGAGTTATTCCCGAGCCGGGAGGTGTTTGGAGAACAGCCACAGGTGTGATCAGGGTAGGGCAGACATTGACACAGGGGAAATGTTAAAGAAGCTACAGGAAGACTGGCCTTGTAGTTGAGGTTCCAGTCTGGCTTCAGGGCCCGATTTTGCCACCAGCCCCCCTGTCTGCTGTAGAATCCCCATTTCCCAGACGAGTAACTGAAGTATTAACAGGGGAAGTGACTCACGCATAAGCACTTCGGTTTCTCAGGCGTAAAATGCAAATCCAGCTACGCACGCACCTCCCGGGGTGCACCGCGGATCACATCTGTGAGAAGCTCTCGGGAGGGCGGCCGTGTGAGGCCTTCTGGAGACTGACCTCCGTTGCGTGGCCCAGGGGAGACAACGGGGATCAGAAGGGTGATGAGCTGCAGTCAAGTGTGAAGCCCAGGGGTTCTAACGTGGAGCCCTGGGCTGAAATTGTGCGGAACTTTATGGGGCAAAGCACAGGTCAATGCATTTTAGGAAGGAACAGAGGATGAACTGGATGGGACTCTATGGCCACTGATTATGGTTGCCCAGCATGAGATCCCTGGGGTCTGAATTTAAAGAGGTGCTCAGCACCAGTGGCTTCCACCGCCCCCAGCTGAAGTTGTGGTACGGCACCTCTGAGCCCCCCAAACCCGAGCTCTCCAATACCACTGGCTCCTTCTGATGGTCTTGGCCCCTGATTCCGGGTGGCTCTCGTGGGAAGTTGGATAGTTCCCCAGGGGACCTCTGGCATTTATTATCTGTCACTTCCCCCCAGCCCCGTGACACCCACTCCAGTAAGGGAGGACGGGCCAATGGCAAAGAGATCCAGAAGTGAATCCTACGTGAGCCCCAAATCTCGGTGCCTGCGGCATAGGGTTGCCAGAACGCCCGGTCGAAAAGAGACTCTGATGGCTCTGGTCAGCACGGCCGGCTGGCCGTTAAAAGTCTGGTCGGCAGTGCAGCAGGGGCCTGGGGCTAAGGCAGGCTCCTTGCCAGCCTTACCTCTGCGCGGAAGCAGCTGCCAGGTCTTTGTGGCCCCTAGGCACATGGGATTGCAGGGAGGCTCCACGAGCTGCCCCCGTCCCTAGTGCCGGCTCCGCTGCTCCCATTGGCTGGGAACCGTGACCAATGGGAGCTGCAGGGGTGGTGCCTCTGGGTGCGAGGGCAGTGCACGGAGCCTCCCGGGCCGTCCTGTGTCTAGGGCAGCGGTTCTCAAACTGTGGGTCACGACCCTGTTTTAATGGGGTCACCAGGGCTGGCTTAGACTTGCTGGGGATGAAGCCAAAGCCAGAGCCCCACTGCCCAGGGCTGAAGCTGAAGGTCAGGTCTCAGGTTGCAGCCCCCTGCCTGGGGGTGAAGCCCTTGGACCTTGGTCCCACTCCTGGGGTCAGGAAGTAATTTTCGTTGTCAGAAGGGGGTCGTGGTGCAATGAAGTTTGAGAACTCCTGGGCTAGGGGCTACAGGGACCTGGCAGCCACTTCCTGGGAGCCATGGTAAGTGCCGCCAGGACCCTGCACCCCAAACCTCCTCCCGCACCGCAACCCCCTGCCCCAGCCCCGAGTCCCCTCCCGCACCCAAACTCCTTCCTGGATCCCACACCACACAACACTCTGTGCCAGCCCTGAGCCCCCTCCCACATCCAAACTCCCTCCCGGACCCCCCCCCCAGTGCCCCAAGCCCCTGCCCCAGCCTTGAGTCCCCTCCCGCACCCAAACTCCCTCCTGGATCCCACACCACACAACACTCTGTGCCAGCCCTGAGCCCCCTCCCACAGCCAAACTCCCTCCTGGAGCCCACCCCCCCCAGTGCCCCAACCCCCTGCTCCAGCTCCCTCCTGCACCCCAAACCCCTCATCCCAGTCCCACCCCAGAGTCTGCACCCACAGCCAGAGTCCTCACCTCCCTGGTGAGTGTGGGGGGGGAATGGCGTGAGCAGGGGCGGGGCCTTGGGGCAGGGGTGGGGAAGGAGTGTTCGGCTTTGTGCAGTTAGAAAGTTGACCAGCCTCATTTTGAAATGTGTCTTTGTTCCAAGCCCTTTGGAAACCTGTCACCAAAAACCCGCCAGCCAGACAAAAAGAAATGTGAGCGAATGAGTGCCCGTGACCCACAGATAGCCCAACGGGGGGTGGGGCGCTCCCCTGGGTCGTGCCAGAGCTAGCTTCTCCTCCCTGCTCTGTCCGATGTGGAGCAGCGAGGCGAACCCAGATGAGGCCGTATCCCCGACCGGCTGGTGAGCTGGGTAGAGGGCGGGACGATGCTTTGGCAAGGTTCGGGGGCTGACAACCATCCACAAAGAGGAATGCGATGGCTTCCCATGTTGCAACCCAGTTCCGCCCTCCCGCTCACCATAACCTTGGAAGATCCTGTCCAATGTGGGCATGCCTCCTCTGCCACTGAACTTCTCCGCGTGATCCACCAGGGCTTCCTTCACGGCCTCGTGCCCGCACAGCACCACCACTCGCCGCGGGCCCAGGAGCACCGAGAACACCGGGCCGTACTTCTCCCGCAGCTGCAAGGGGAAGGACTGTAAATCAGAAGGAAAGAACAGACGCTGCCCCGACGAGAGAGGCATATGGCCCTAGAGGAAAGACGTGTGGCTCAATATCCCTTGTGAAAACTTCCCCCCTTCCTAGTCCAGGGAGGCCCTTTGGGAATCAGCAAAAGCTGAGGATTTGGCCCCTACATTTTTCCCGGGAGTGACTCAGCGACCCTGCGTGATTCTCTTTTCATTATATTTGCATTTTAGCTGTGACACACCCTTAGCCGTTATCACCGGGCTGGGTGTGGTGCGAAAACCTGCCTAGATTACACAACAATACGATTTTGTCTGTGCATTTATCAAACGTATCACACCACCGAGAGGTCGATTGCTCACGGGGCATTCAGGTGGGAACTGGAATTATGGTTCTTGCTTCATTCTCCACAGAAGAATATACACAGAAAAAGCTCTTAACGAGGGAACGGCTCTTGATCATCGGGGCTCAAACCTCGACTGCTGTTAGCCAGTGGCTGAGCTCTCTGGGGCTTAGAAAGGGCTGGGAGAATTGGACTCATGGCAGACTCCTGGCTTCACCCTCCTGGAGAACAATGGGCCCTTTCGAGAGAGGGCAACTCTGTGCAAGCTTTTCTGATGCTCTGACGCATCAGCCTCGGTTGACAAACTGACGTTCAGTTGTGAAAAACGGCAAAAAGTGACAGTTCATCGTATTCCCCCCCCAAACAAGCTGCTTGTTGAACCAGATCTTCTCAGCTGGCCGGGCAGGCGGGGGAACCGAAGGCCAGGAGGCAGAGGGGAAAACTGATACCCACTCCCGGGGGCTACTTTGGATTTCTCTGAGAATACAAACCATCCCTAAATAGCAGCTCTGGCCACTTCTCGCTGCTCCAGAGCGGGTGAGAGCAGTGAGCACACACCAGCGGATCTGACCCTTCAACTCCATTACAAGACTGAAGGTTGATCACTGATATCTTCCAAACTATCCCATGGTAACTAACATCCGCACCCAGATTCTTGTTTACTGTCGACGTCGGGCATTACTAAGTGAAACACACACATGGAGACACTCCCAGACAACGACTCCGTTAAGATGGAGTTAGGGTTGAGAAAACATCAATAAAATACATGATACAGAGGAATCGCAACTAGCCCATCACAACGCATTATAAACCCAGGAAATTCAGAGTTAACGTTAACTCTGTCTTGGGACAAAATAAGTGGGAAAAATGTCTAATGTGCGTGTAAAAATCTGCTTCATCTTTGCTCACAAACACTGAACTTAATCATACATGTTTTGGGGGGTGTCAAAGGACAGAGTTAAGGTTATTTAACATGTTCAGATTTCTTTGAAGTGTAACCTTAATTGGGTTTATAATGGTCGGATGTAGGAAAATTATTTTACCCTAAGGTTAGGCTGACCAGACAGCAAGTATAAAAAATTGGGGCAGGGGGTGGGGGTAATAGGAGCCTACATAAGAAAAAGACCCTGAAATCGGGACTGTCCCTATAAAATCGGGACATCTGGTCACCCTGCCTGAGGTACAGGTGAGGACTCTGACCCTTAGCTCCCTTGCCTGTAGCTTTTTCCTGGGAATATCCAAAGGGTTGATTTTCACATGCCGCTGACTTACCGCCATCAGCGAGGTGAACAGGTCCCTCCTGCTCAGCTGCAGCACGTTGCCCAGAAGTGGCAGAGGAGTCGGTCCGGGGGGAAATTTGCTGCTTTCCTGCTGCCGTTTCCACTCCCAGAGGAGAGCCAGGCACAGAACGCCAGCCGCCAGGACAAGAGTGGCTGCTCCCCCCAGCTCCATCGCGCCAGCCACCCGTGGGCCAGGAGCAGCCGGAGCGTCAGACGTAGGTTCCAGGAGCTGAATCTCGTGGCACCTGGCAAGGATGACCTAGTTCACCTGATGCTTGGCTGTGTCCGTATTCCCCAGAGCTGGGTGCAACTCAGAAATTGACAGTCTGGGGGCAATTTTGCCAGCCAGTCACTGGGGCACTGACCTTTTTAACACCTTTGGAATCACGAGGGGATTGGAAAACATCCGTGTCAAAGCTCTTCTCGGATCCAGGTCCTTGGGGCTGTTCTGTTTGCTTGTTTAAGCCCAGGCTATGTAGCCGAGTCTTATGATCTAGGCAGCGGAGCGATTATCTTCCAAAACACACCCATGCAAGATAGCTGGGGATGGGCAGCAACCGCCAAAGAACCCACCCAGATATTTCTGTGGGTGGGACACTGAGCCGAAAGCCCAGCTCCCTCTCGCTGCCTCTGCAGTAACAGGTGCAGCTAAGTCTCTGCGTGTCCAGCCGGTGCTCAAAGAGAGAAAGCTAGGCCCTGCTCCAGAAAAGGACACGGGCACCGACCTGTAGGTACCCCGCAGATCCTCCAACCCCGCTGCTCGGCTGCTGCCTGCAGTCCCCAAGCAAGCGCTGAAGTTTCTAGGAGTACGCGGCCAGACATCCTCTGGCTGGGCGTTCCCGGCCTCGCTTGCCTGCAGCGACGGATGTGGTAGGCGTGTTCCGAGCCCACCTAAACCGCATCAAAGGGCCGGAGGAGGAGGCACTCCCCTTGTCACCTGGAGCCCAGCAGCTCCAGTGCTCTGCCAGGATGTGGGCAGCTCCCCTCCCCGCTCTGCCTGGCGTGGGGCTGGGAAGTGAAGTTGGACCCCCTCCCAGGAGACCTGGGCTTCATAGATTCATAGAGGTCTTTAAACCACAATTTGAGGACTTCAATAACTCAGACATTGGTTAGGGGTTTGTTACAGGAGTGGGTGGGTGAGATTCTGTGGCCTGCATTTTGCAGGAGGTCAGACTAGATTACCATAATGGTCCCTTCTGACCTTAAGTCTATGAATCTATGAATCTATGAAACCAGGGGCGGCTCCACGCCCCATCACGCCAAGCGCATGCGTTGGGTGGCATGCCGCGGGGGGCGCTCTGCTGGTCGCCGGGACCAAAGTCATGGGACCAGCGGACCCTCCGCAGGCACGCCTGCGGGACTTCCACCGGAGCCCCCTGCCACCCTCCCAGGGACCGGCAGAGCGCCCCCCCGTGGCATGCCACCCAGCTTGGGGCGGCGAAATGTCTAGAGCTGCCCCTGTATGAAACCCCCCCAGGCACATGGAAAAGCTGGATCCCATGGTGAAGGGGTTTTGAATTCAGGAGCCGGGGCTTTGATTGGCGGTGGGAGTTTTTTGCTGGGCGTGCAAGCGCAGACCCAGGACAAGCTGCAGCATGACAGGAAGGAGAAGCCAACAGGAGCAGCAGGAAAGCCAAACGCAGGCGGCCTGGGCAAGCTGGCGGAAAGCGTCCCGTGCTGTGAGCAAGGAAGCTGCCTCCTGTGCTCGGAGAAGGAGGCTTTTGAGACTCCATTGTCAACGGCTCCTCCCGGCTGCAACAGCCTGCAGGGCCCCCAAATTCCCCTGGCCGCTTGGGTCAAAAAGGGGTAAGGATATTCTGGAGTTGGGGCTATGAAAACTCCTGTCTCTCTGTGTGCCCCATGGCTGGGCAGCCTTTATGCCGGCCTCTCTGGAAGAAAGAGAGTCGTTTGAGCGCAGTGGCCATCCCTTCAGGGTGACGCACCTGGCGTCGAGCTGGCAGAAAATGCATCCTTCTCTTGTCTGCAGGGAGACATGGGAAGTGAAGGGAAATTTCCCAGGGAGGACAAAGAGACAGATGGCAAAATCTGACTGTAAAAGGACTGACCCACCAGGGCGGGAACTGGAGGGAGGGGAGAAGGGAGCCATAGGCCCCCCCTTTTCAACAAAAGAAACAAGTGCAGAATACATGTCCCCTGCAGAGCCCTCCCCCCCCCAATAATAGATCATACGGGGGAAGTGCTGCAATTGCACGGTCCGCCCACCAGGGGGTGCTGCGCTCCCAGAAGAGAGGCCAGCTGAGATGAGCGCTGAGGGTGGGGGCAGAGGGTTTGGGGGGCGAGGGCTCTGGCTGGGGGCAGGCTCTGGGCTGGGGCTGGGGCTAAGGGGCTTGGGGTGCAGGCTGCCCCAGGGCTAGGCAGGGAGAGAGGACTCCCCCGAGCAGCAGCTGGGCTGGGCAGGGGCCCCGGGACGGCGGCCAGGGCAGGACCAGGGCTGGGCTGGGTTGGGGCTGGGGGGAGGCATCTCTCATCCCTGGGGACCCAGGGGCTGGTTCCTTTCACAGCTCTGGGGAGGGGCCCACCAGCGGGACGCCCGACTCGGCTCTTGCTGTGCTCGGAGGGGAGCAGGTGTGTGCAGGAGCGAACCCTATTGAGGAGTGTGTGGAGACCCTTCTCATTCGAAACACGAAACAGCCCCGGGGTCGGCGGGGCCGGCCCCCCGCCGGGGCGAACGGGCCGTAGCTCCATTGGGGTCGGCGGGGCCGGCCCCCCGCCGGGGCGAACGGGCCGTAGCTCCATTGGGGTCGGCGGGGCCGGCCCCCCGCCGGGGCAAACGGGCCGTAGCTCCATTGGGGTCGGCGGGGCCGGCCCCCCGCCGGGGCGAACGGGCCGTAGCTCCATTGGGGTCGGTGGGGCCGGCCCCATGCCACGGCGAACGGGCCGTAGCTCCATTGGGGTTGATGGGGCCGGCCCCCCGCCGGGGTGAACGGGCCGTAGCTCCATTGGGGTCCACGGTGCTGGCCCCCCGCCGGGGCGAACGGGCCGTAGCTCCATTGGGGTCCGTGGGTCCGGCCCCCCGCAGGGGTGAATGGGCCGTAGCTCCATTGGGGTCGGCGGGGCCGGCCCCCCGCCGGGGTGAACGGGCCGTAGCTCCATTGGGGTCGGCGGGGCCGGCCCCCCGCCGGGGTGAACGGGCCGTAGCTCCATTGGGGTCAGTGGGGCCGGCCCCCCGCCGGGGCGAACGGGCCGTAGCTCCATTGGGGTCGGTGGTGCTGGCCCCCCGCTGGGGCGAACGGGCCGTAGCTCCATTGGTGTCCACGGTGCTGGCCCCCCGCTGGGGTGAACGGGCCGTAGCTCCATTGGGGTCCACGGTGCTGGCCCCCCACCGGGGCGAACGGGCCGTAGCTCCATTGGGGTCGGTGGGGCCGGCCCCGTGCCACGGCGAACGGGCCGTAGCTCCATTGGGGTTGATGGGGCCGGCCACCGCCGGGGTGAACGGGCCGTAGCTCCATTGGGGTCCACGGTGCTGGCCCCCCGCCGGGGCGAACGGGCCGTAGCTCCATTGGGGTCGGCGGGGCTGGCCCCCCGCCGGGGCGAACGGGCCGTAGCTCCATTGGGGTCCACGGTGCTGGCCCCCTGCCGGGGCGAACGGGCCGTAGCTCCATTGGGGTCGGCGGGGCTGGCCCCCCGCCGGGGCGAACGGGCCGTAGCTCCATTGGGGTCCACGGTGCTGGCCCCCTGCCGGGGCGAACGGGCCGTAGCTCCATTGGGGTCGGCGGGGCCGGCCCCCCGCCGGGGCGAACGGGCCGTAGCTCCATTGGGGTCGGCGGGGCCGGCCCCCCGCCGGGGCGGACGGGCCGTAGCTCCATTGGGGTCGGCGGGGCCGGCCCCCCGCCGGGGCGAACGGGCCGTAGCTCCATTGGGGTCCACGGTGCTGGCCCCCCACCGGGGCGAACGGGCCGTAGCTCCATTGGGGTCGGTGGGGCCGGCCCCGTGCCACGGCGAACGGGCCGTAGCTCCATTGGGGTTGATGGGGCCGGCCCCCCGCCGGGGTGAACGGGCCGTAGCTCCATTGGGGTCCACGGTGCTGGCCCCCCGCCGGGGCGAACGGGCCGTAGCTCCATTGGGGTCGGCGGGGCTGGCCCCCCGCCGGGGCGAACGGGCCGTAGCTCCATTGGGGTCCATGGTGCTGGCCCCCTGCCGGGGCGAACGGGCCGTAGCTCCATTGGGGTCGGTGGGGCCGGCCCCCCGCCGGGGCGAACGGGCCGTAGCTCCATTGGGGTCGGTGGGGCTGGCTCCCCGCCGGGGCGAACGGGCCGTAGCTCCATTGGGGTCGGTGGGGCTGGCTCCCCGCCGGGGCGAACGGGCCGTAGCTCTGTTGGGGTCCATGGGACCGGCCTCCCCCGCCCCCGGTGAATGGGCCGTAGCTCCATTGCGGTCGGTGGGGCTGGCTCCCCGTCGGGGCGAACGGGCCGTAGCTCCATTGGGGTCGGTGGGGCTGGCCCCGTGCCGCGGCGAACGGGCCGTAGGGGAAAGACCACTCCCACTAAAACTATTTCCCCAGGCTAATCTTTCCCCTACGGTCACTCACTGCTGGAAATGGGCGACCCTGAGGAGCAGACAACAGGGTTTTTCTCCTGCTGATAATAGCAGCACCTCAGCTGATTAGTCTCATTACAGCTGCTATGTCACCCCCATTGTTCCATGTTCTGTGTGTATAGACACCTCTACCCCGTCCTCGGGAGCCAAGCAATCTGACCGCCTTAAGGTGAAACCGCGCTATATCGAACTTTCTGGGATCAGCCCCCCACCCCCACACGCAGGGCCAAGCCCCCTGGCCTCCCAGCAGGGACACACACACACACACACACACACACACACACACACACACACACACGGCTCGCCCCCCGCCCCCTCCCCCCAGCAGGGGAACACACACACAGACACAGACACAGACACAGACACACACAGACACACAGACACACACACACACGGCTCGCCCCCCGCCCCCTTCCCCCAGCAGGGACACACACACACACACACACACACACACACACACACACACACACACGGCTCGCCCCCCACCCCCTCCCCCCAGCAGGGACACACACACACACACACACACACACACACACACACACACACACACACACACGGCTCGCCCCCCGCCCCCTCCCCCCAGCAGGGGAACACACACACAGACACAGACAGAGCTGGGCTCACACATCCACGTGGGCTCCTCCACAGCCATGCTTCTGTCTCGCCCCGATAGTGTTTTGCACCAGTGTGACACGCTGTGCGAGGTGCAGGCCGCCAGGGAACCGGGCCTGGCCGCCGTGGCACAGCTGCTAGTGTTCAGCGGGGGACGAGCCGCAGCTGGTGCCTGCGTGGCACCTTGCCGAAGCCGTGGTACTCCGGGGTGATGTCGAGGTCCTGCGGGCGCGCAGGTGAGCAGAGGGCGAAGCGCTGCAGGATGGAGGTGAAGAAGAAGAGCTCCATGTGGGCCAGGCCCTCGCTGGGACACGTCCGCTTCCCTGCCAAGAGCCATGGGTGTTATTTGCTTGGGGGCTCTGTGTAGCCCCCTGTAAAGACTGTGGATGCACATCCCTGGGGCCTGATTCCCAGGCCCCTCTGGGTAGGAACGGTTCCCACAGAATCCCTCCCAAGCGGGGGCCTCCCTGCCCGGTGTGGCACTGGCATAGCAGCCCTGCACCCACCCTGCACAGCCGCCAGCATATGGGACGGATCAGAGCATGGCTGGAGCGCACTGCACTGGGGCTATTCCAGCTCCGTAGAGCCCATAGGGGGTAGATCTGGGGTGTGGTCAGAGCGCGCTGCGCTGGGGCTATTCCAGCCCTGTAGGGCCCATAGGGGGTAGATCTGGGGTGTGGTCAGAGCGCGCTGCGCTGGGGCTATTCCAGCCCTGTAGGGCCCATAGGGGGTAGATCTGGGGTGTGGTCAGAGCGCGCTGCGCTGGGGCTATTCCAGCCCTGTAGGGCCCATAGGGGGTAGATCTGGGGCGTGGTCAGAGCACGCTGCACTGGGGCTATTCCCTGCCCCGTAGGGCCCATAGGGGGTAGATCTGGGGTGTGGTCAGAGCGCGCTGCACTGGGGCTATTCCAGCTCCATAGAGCCCATAGGGGGTAGATCTGGGGCGCGGTCAGAGCGCACTGCACTGGGGCTATTCCCTGCCCCGTAGGGCCCATAGGGGGCAGGTCGGGGGCGTGATCAGAGCGCGCTGCACTGGGGCTATTCCCTGCCCCGTAGGGCTCAGGGGGTGGGTCGGGGGCATGGTCAGAGCACACTGCGCTGGGGCTATCCCTGCCCCATGGGGCCCATAGGGGGTAGATCTGGGGCGTGGTCAGAGCGCGCAGCACTGGGGCTATTCCCTGCCTCGTAGGGCTTATAGGGGGCGGGTCGGGGGCGTGGTCAGAGCGCACTGCACTGGGGCTATTCCAGCCCCGTAGAGCCCATAGGGGGTAGATCTGGAGAGTAGTCAGAGTGCACTGCGCTAGGGCTATTCCCTGCCCCGTAGGGCCCATAGGGGGTAGATCTGGGGCGCGGTCAGAGCGCACTGCGCTGGGGTTATTCCGTGCCCCGTAGGGCCCATAGGGGGTAGATCTGGGGCACGGTCAGAGCGCACTGCACTGGGGCTATTCCAGCTCCGTAGAGCCCATAGGGGGTAGATCTGGGGCGTGGTCAGAGCGCGCTGCGCTGAGGCTATTCCCTGCCCCGTAGGGCCCATGGGGGTAGATCTGGGGCGTAGTCAGAGCGCACTGCGCTGAGGCTATTCCCTGCCCCGTAGGGCCCATAGGGGGTAGATCTGGGGCGTGGTCAGAGCGCACTGCACTGGGGCTATTCCAGCTCCGTAGAGCCCATAGGGGGTAGATCTGGGGCGTGGTCAGAGCGCACTGCGCTGAGGCTATTCCCTGCCCCGTAGGGCCCATGGGGGTAGATCTGGGGCGTGGTCAGAGTGCACTGCGCTGGGGCTATTCCAGCCCCGTAGGGCCCATAGGGGGTGGGTCAGGGGCGTGGTCAGAGCACACTGCGCTGGGGCTATTCCCTGCCCCATAGGGCCCATAGGGGGTGGGGCGGGGCGTGGTCAGAGCGCGCTGCACTGGGGCTATTCCCTGCCCCGTAGGGCCCACATGGGGTGGGGCTGGGGCGTGGTCAGAGTGCTCTGCGCTGGGGCTATTCCCTGGCCCGTAGGGCCCATAGGGGGTAGATCTGGGGCGTGGTCAGAGCGCACTGCACTGGGGCTATTCCCTGCCCCGTAGGGCCCATAGGGGGTGGGGCGGGGGCGTGGTCAGAGCGCACTGCACTGGGGCTATTCCAGCCCCGTATGGCCCATAGGGGGCAGATCTGGGGCGTGATCAGAGCGCACTGCACTGGGGCTATTCCAGCCCTGTAGGGCCCATAGGGGGTAGATCTGGGGCGTGGTCATAGCGCGCTGCACTGGGGCTATTCCCTGCCCCGTAGGGCCCATAGGGAGTGGATTGGGGACTTGGCTGGAGTGCGCTGCGCTGTGGCTATCCCTGCCTCATGGGGCCCATATGGGGTGGATCGGGGGCGTGGCTGGAGCGTGCTCTGCTGTGGCTATTACCTACCCCCCCAGGACCCATAGGGGGCAGATCATGAATTAGAGCAGCCCGGAGGCTGTTGTAAGTGACACCCAGACCCGGCAGCTCCAGGCTGTGTGGTGCACAAGGGGGTTTAATGCCCTGTCCTGATCACACCTGGGTTCAGCTTCCTGCACACAAGCCAAGGACTCCAGGGAGTCCCCTGGGGACTTCAATTTGCCCAGCTAATGAACAGAGGAGGTGCTCCGACATCAGGGTGAAGAGCTCCGCTCTGAAACCATCGAGTGCTTCCCAGGAGCGTGGGAGCCTTGCTCACCCCCGGGGCAGTGGGTTTTCCTGTATGAAGAACCAGCAGGGACTGACCTGAGGGAACATCTCCCCAGCTTGGAGTCTGGAGGGAGCTGGGGAGACAAGGAGACTCCGTCCTTCAAAAATCCCACATTGCCACCCATCTCTCACACATCCCGCCGAGCCCTCGCTCATCTGCTGATGTTCACCCAGCACAGGGGGCTGACGCAAGCCCTACGCCCCACTGAAGTCCTCAGAAGAGGCTGTTCTGGGTGCCTAGGCCTGCGCACAGGGGCAGGATCTATGCCGGCGGACTCGCAAACTGCAGCGTTTCTGGCATGGGTGGCACTGCACCGCCGGGAGACGGAGCTCTGCTTCTGCCCCCAGGCGGGCGCCCTGCGAAGGCAGCTGCTAAAGCGAGCCCAGAATTGACCTGCAGAGAACGCCATGAACGCCGCGTTCTTCCGAAATCCACCCTCCTCATCCAGGAAATGCCCGAGGTCGAAGGTCTCTGGGTCTTTGAACTGCGTGGGGTCGTGCAGGACGGAATGCAGGATGGGAAACACGACCGTGCCCTGGAGGGGAGAGTTCGGACCCGGCTTAGTGGAAACGGCTCCAGATCCAAGAGCACGGTTGGTTGGACCTTCCCCAGAGATGGACTGGTCTCTGCCTCCCCAGAGGCATTTGGTCCTGCTCAGGGCTGGGCTTGAGGCTTTCTCATGGGCCCTTCCTGCAGCCCCCCTTGTGCCAGGCGCTGCACAGACTCAGAGTGAGAGACGGTCCCTGCCCCTGCGAGCTACAATCTACATAACCAAAGGAAGGATCCTTAGCCCCGTGGCTTGGCTGTGCTATAAACAACACCTCTCTCATTAAACCATGCCAGTTTCACAGTAACAACCTCCTACAATGGTCCTTAGCAGGGTTTGAACCTGTGACTTTCAGCCTCATTCTCAAACAGCAGCAGCTCTTCTTGAGGGGACCAGCCACTAGAGGACAGCAAAACCAGCTTTGCCAGCAAGTTACACGAGGCCTTGTGGTGTCATTTCTCCCCGTGAAAGGTTGGTGAACCAGCCTGCTCAGTCCAATCCAACAGCTCCCTTGCACAAGTGCAGCCGCCAACACCAGGGGTGGGTCGCTGGGGAACGGGGCCCCACGAGGGCAGAGCGGCAGCCGCCCGACCCTTTTCGTCTGGGCCTTGGTTTGGTGAAAAATGCAGCTACAGCAACACTGAAATGGTTCAGAAATTCATGGCCATTGTGCCAGACTGGTCCCTTTGGGGGAAAACGCAGACAAACTCTATTTCGCTGGAATATGTCTGACAGGAAACGTGCTGTTTTTCTCAGTCTGAGACCACTTTTCATTTCAAAATATCCTGTTATTGCAGAAAGAAACGTGAACATCTGCAAATAGGTGAGATTGAGACAAAACTTTTTGTTCGACAGGAAACATTTCAGTTCTCTGCAGACATGGTTCATTTTTGGTCCAGCCTGAAACAATTTTTTACCTTGGCTTTTTGAAAAGACCCAAGAACTGAAACATCCCGGCTCCCCCCGTTTCTCGCTAGAAGACGCCCAGCTTGGGTTTAGGACGAAGGGGTTCCGTGTCGTGCGTACCTTAGGGATGGAGTATCCCCTGAACCGGGTGTCCCGGGTCACCGAGTGGGGAACGCCCAGAGGAATGATGTCGGCGAACCTCTGAATCTCATGGATCACGGCATCAGTGTAGGGCATCTTGGACCTGTCCTCCATGCATGGGACGTGGTCCTGGCCGATGACTCGCTCAATCTCCTCCTGAATTCTTTCTGTACAATGAAAGAGGTAAGACATGAGCCAGGCGAAGGTCACTTTTCCTGCCGTTCCCTTATCCTGATGTGCTGGTGTTTTTATGTGCCAGCCCGTCAACGCTCTTCAAGGCTGGTCTTATGGTGACGGCAATGGGTGAATGCTCAGGTGAGCGAGGGTCAGTTCCCAGCAAGCCCTGCATAATACACAGCTCTGGAGAGGGGGTAAGCGAGTCCTTAAACTGGTGACATGGCTTCCTGCTCAGGAGAGCCAGACTGGAGTCAGGAGTGGTAGGTTCCATTCCTGGGTGAGCTGTGACAAATCTCCAGGCCTTGGCTTCCTTCCTTTAGCAGTTTAGACTGGAAGTCCTTTGGGAGCAGTGTCTGGGCAGCGCTGGATTCCTCCTCTCTGGGGGCATATTTTGGTGCCCTAGAGAATAGGGTGCCCGCAATTGACATCTATTGGTTAACAGGGAGAAGAGCGGCCCGGAGTGGCTTGAGAACACTGGGTGGACAGAAGCTGTCTGGAGTGAGAGCTCTCTGCTGCCACCTGCTGGTGAGCATGGGGACAAATGGGCCAAGCCTCATTTGCATTTTCCTCATGTGACAGTTTGGGACAAGTTGGCCAAAAATCAGTTAAGTTTTAAATCTGGGGATAATCAAGCATGTTTATCCCAGCTGGGAAATGAAAGGACAAGAGAACTGCACTGAATGTGGTCAGGGTGAGGGGTCACCATAACCACAATAGTAGTCCGGTGTGGTTGGGTGAGTAGACGCTGCACACAGCCCAAAGCAGAGAAAGAGGCAGGGTAGTGAACGTGCATTGGGTGCTGCGTGCGAGGGCTTCGTGCAGGGTCTGGTTTACTCTTGTTTTTAGTGCGAACATAGAGCTGAGGTGTCTTCAGGACAGGCACCAGTGCGAGAGGAACAACAAGCTGCTTGGACTGCAGCTGTGCAGAGCAACCGCTTTGCTGGCACCAATGCTAAGTTCACTGTGCCCCCAAATTCCTGTAGGGGCCAGAGATGGACCTGCCTGTGGTTTGCACCCGGCCAGCCTTGGCTAACCACCAGTAAGTGGGGCACGGCAGAGAAGGGATACGGCTAGTTCTAGAGCGCATTGCCTCAACCTCTACTTGCAGCTCTAGCTGAGATGGAAGGTCGAGTTACCCTGGGAGTATGAGGGGGACGTGGATCTTACCTAACAAGTGCTGTTGGTTTATTAATTGCTGGTTTTCCCCAGTTTTAGTCTGGCCATCCTCCCCCTACTCCTCCCACCAGCTGAAGCGCAACAAAATCTGCCTGAAAGTTTGGTGGCACTTTTTCAGGCAGGGCCCTTAGCAGGCAGAACGGCTTCCCAAGGGCCGGGGAGTTCTCCATCACTGGCCATTTTCCAGCCGAGATTGGTTGTTTCTCTAAAAGCTCGGCTCCAGTTCAGAGGGCTTCTCCCTGGGACTTTCCATGGCCCTAGGGGTCCCTTCCGGCCTTGGAACCTAGGAATAACATTTTCTCTGTTTTAACCCCCCTGTAGCGGGGCGGTGACCGGCTCCAGCCCTGGGAGAGGCCTGGCAGGCTGGGGGAACAGCCCAGGCTGAGTGGGGAAACAGCCGCAGCTGGGGCCATGCCCCAAACGGACTCAGCTGCCCTATGAAGGGACTGCTGGGCTGGAGCAGTCTCGGTGTCTCGCTGCCTTTAGAGGGAGAAGGGCCCGGCTGCTGGCGAGCGCACTTAGGTACCTAAGGTGGAGCAGGGCTGGGGGAAGGCAAGAGAAGCTGGGGAGCTCTGGTCCAGAAACCCCCCAGGCTGCAGGCCTAGGGTAAGGCCAACTGGGTACTAGGGTTGCAAAGGGGCAGCCCATGGGTAGGCAGAGGCAGCAGGTCCAGACCTCTTTGCCCTTGATGAGTGGCTGATACACGACAGTCTGCCCCAGGGAACGGGGGCTAAGGACTGAGGCAAGGTGGGGATAGTGGGTTGGGGTTCCCCTGGGAGGAGGAGACCCAGATCGGTGGGGTATTGCCAGGGGGAGCACCCCAGTTAAAGCGGCACCGGGTCCAGGGGGGGACACAGGGGCCAGAGGACAGGCGGATCACCGGCCTGCAGAGGGAGCTCCGGAGCTGGAAAGAGCTAATTCCCAGAAGTCACCAGCAGGAGGTGCTGCAGGAGTGACACGGTGCTTGGATGGGGAAGAGTTCCCAGGGAGGATATTTTGTTTCCCCAGGTTGCTGGGTGGGGGCTGTTTGTGAAGCGGTCAGCTGGAGCCCCTTGTCAGATCTAGTAAAGACCTGTGATGTGAGGATACTTCAGCAGAATCAACAGCCCGTATCTCAGCGTGGTGCTGGTGGTTTCCGTGCCCGTGAAAAATAGATCCAGTGCCGAGAGGATCAAATTTTCCTGGTGGAATTTGGTGTCCGGATCGTTCTCCTCCTAGAGACAAGGGTTGCAGAGGAGAGGTCGTGAGTCCCTTGCGGGGCAGAACTGCGGCTTTATTGAGCGCTCTGATTTCAAGCTCTGGGAGGATGGACCATCAAGGTGGATATTCTGATAACGCTGGATAAATTCAGCTGTTCTGATGTTGATTGCTACCATGCCCTCCTTGGCAGCCTGTCCTGTCAGGAAAAAAGCAGTTTTCTTGTCTTGTGAAAATGTTCAAGATTTTGGACTTTTTTTAACTGTCCCAAATGTCAAAATTTGGAACATTTTCAGGAATTGAAAATCTGACTAAAACGGGTCGTTTTGCTTCAATTTTGAGCTTTTTTTTTTAAACCTAATAAATATTTTATACTCAGCTTGAATTTCAAAACAAAAAGTCACGTTCAGCTGGAAAACTGAAACATTTCATTTGGAAACGGGGCATATGGACAATTTTGAACCTTCACATTTTTTCTACATTGAGAAATTCCTTGAAACCCACCCTTTCCTGTGGAACCGTTCGTTTTTGCCAAGTGGGCATTTCTCAGCAATCAAATGTTTTTCTTGCTGAATTCCCTACCGGCCTTAGCGATAGGAAAAGGTGGAAGCTAAACCAGAATCAATGTGTCTACACAGGGGCTTCACCCCAGTTGGGCTAATCTGGTTTAACCAACCCAGGCCTGGTTAACAACAGGAGGTCAGACTAGATGATCACACTAGGACCCTCTGGCCTTGCAGTCAATGAACCTGGAGTGGCAGCTGGTGAGGGACCAGCTCTGCCGTCACTGCCGCTAATGGCCCTGACCTGCTGCATCCGGATGAGGAAGGTGTCTGTGTAGTCCCACGGGGAGGCAGGGTCCAGGGTCTCTTTGTGCTTCCAGACGACCCCGGCCACATAGCACTTTTGCTCCTCGAAGTTCTCAAAGAGCCGGTTGTGAGGGCCGGGCAGGTGATTCATGACAGCTGGGAAGAGGTTGTACAGCTGCCGGGTGTAACGAAGGGGTCACAGTGGGTGCCAAGCGATTCCCTTGTGCATGGGGCGAGATCCCCCAGCTCCCCGGAGCAGAGGGCTCAGCACAAGGCCGAGGGCACCACTGAGGTCCCCCTTCAGCCATGTCTAGACCTAGGGGGTGTTAAGTGGGGCCAGGGGAGGTGGTTAAGCAGCTGTCGGGGGGGCACCAAGCAGCATCTAGGTGGGGCGGGAGGGGGCTAAGCACCCCTTAGGCCTGAGGGGGAGTGATTAATCAGTGACCCCTAAACTCCAAAGCAAGTGGAGAGAGTTGGGATGACTCAAGCCAGGCCTGTGTATCGGGGCATCTGCCCGCGGCTCTAGGGCAAGAGGATGGGGGCGGGGGAGGGCAGGGGCTGGTGCATGCTCAGGCCAGTGGGGTTCAGTTCCTGTTTGATGCTGGGCAAGTCATTAATAAGCAGGATAACGCAGCGCAGGGCATGCTTGGAAAATCTGCGGTGACACCCAGCTGGGAGGGGTTGGAGGACAGGATTAGATCCCGGCCAGGGGCTGGGCGGCAATGACGATGTATGCACTGACCAAATGGGTCCTTTCCCCCTCTATTGGCTGGTCCACAGAGCGGATATGAGCTACTACCGCTACCAGCTGACGGAGCCGCTCCTTTAGCTCAACCGGCAGAGCGGCCTGTGCATTGTGGCTGGAGCTCTCCGATCCAGTCCCTGCTGACGACCCACCTGGGGGATGCAAAGGGCCAGCCCGGCCAGGCCTCACTAACCCACCCCGCAGCAGCTCCTACCTGCACCCAGACGGTGTCCACGTGCCAGAAGTTCACCTGGATCAGGCCGAGCAGCATCTGGAATGCCTCATCCTCGTAGCTGAACTGCGCCCTGAAGACCACGGAGCAGATGACGTTGGAGATGGAGCGTCGCAGCATGAAGGTGGGTCCAAGGGCATCCCTGGCAGCAAGGGCCGAGAACCACTTAGTCGTGGGGCCCAGTCCCACTGGTGCAATGGGGCTGGAGAAGCAGAGGAAGCCTCCCTCCCAGCACAGACAGCCTGGGCACATGGCCGTGGAGAGCCTCCTCCACAGCAGCCTCAAATGCCAGAAGCAGAGCTGGAGCGGGTCTGCACTCCGGAGATCCCACCTTGCCCTGTGGCATGGCCATGGCAGCAAGGGCATAACTTAGAGCAGCCCCAGGGCTGCTGCAGTGGGGGAGGTGCACATGGCTTGCATCAGCACCAGGCCCTGAGTCTCTGGTTGGGTGGTGCGTCCCCCCATCCTGAAGCCCCAGCCCTGGTTCCCATACTGCTTCCAGCTGAAATCCAACCTCCTCACTCAGCCTTTTTCTCTGTTCTCATCGCCTGCCGCTCCTCGAGCTCCTGGCCTCTCTGGCAGGGCCAACTTTAGGAAGTGCGGGACCCAATTCAAACACTTTCAGCGGGGCCCTGGCAGGGATGACTTAAAAAGAAAAAAGTGTAAAAAAAAGCCTTCCATTTCTTCCATGTATTATTTACTTTCCATAACTATATAAATAATAAAATTGTATATTATGTACATTGCATCATATATGCTGTTGATTGGTTATTAATGACTGCTGTTTCACATGTGTGGGTTCCCGCTGCTTCCTGCCCCCCTCATTGAAGCAGGTGTGCAGGTTACTGGCCTGGGAACTGCAGGGCAACAGTGGACATGGGGCTGGTTCGAGGCAGGGCAGGGGCTGACTGGAGGTAGGGTCTGGCTGCAGGCAGGGCAAGGTGTGCGGGGCTGGCTGCAGACTGGGGAGTGTGGGGCGGGCTGGCTTCAGGCAGGGCCACAGGGGAGTGCAGCAGGGGTTGGCAGGGCTGGAGACAGGAGTATGGGACTGGCTGGCTTCATGCAGGGGGGTGCAGCAGGGGTTGGCTGGAGACAGGGCAGGGCGGGCAGTGCAGGGCTGGTGCAGGCAGGGGTGTGTGGTGTGGGGCTGGCTGGCTTTGGGCAGGGCTGCAGGGGTGTGTGGCAGGGGTTGGCTGGAGACAGGGCAGGGGGTTTGGTAGGGACTGGCTGTGGGCAGGGGGTGCAGAGCAGGCTGCAGGCAGCGGGGGACGGGGCTGGTGCGGGCAGGACAGGGGGTGCAGCAGAGGCAGCTGGAGCCCCAGCCCTTTAAAAAGCCCCCAAGCCCCCTGCTATCCCAGGGCTCTGGGGGCTATTTAAAGGGCCCGGGACTCCCCTGCTTCTACCCCACCCCGGACCTTTTAAATAGCCGTGGGAGCCCTGGGGAATGCATGGGGGTGGCGGGGCTCCGGCGGCTATTTAAGGGACGGGGGTGGCAGAGGCAGCTGGAGCCCTGGCCCTTTAAATAGCCTCCAGAGCCCCCCACAACCCCAGGGCTCTGGGGGCTATTTAAAGGGCCCGGAGCTCCAGCCAGGAGAGCGGGGCCGTGGGGCTTGTCGCGCTCTGGTCGGAGCTCCAGCCAGGAGAGCGGGGCCGTGGGGCTTGTCGCGCTCTGGTCAGAGCTCCAGCCAGGAGAGCGGGGCCGCGGGGCTTGTCGCGCTCTGGTCAGAGCTCCAGCCAGGAGAGCGGGACCGTGGGGCTTGTCGCGCTCTGGTCAGAGCTCCAGCCAGGAGAGCGGGGCCGTGGGGCTTGTCGCGCTCTGGTCAGAGCTCCAGCCAGGAGAGCGGGACCGTGGGGCTCGTCGCGCTCTGGTCAGAGCTCCAGCCAGGAGAGCGGGGCCGTGGGGCTCGTCGCGCTCTGGTCAGAGCTCCAGCCAGGAGAGCGGGGCCGTGGGGCTCGTCGCGCTCTGGTCAGAGCTCCAGCCAGGAGAGCGGGGCCGTGGGGCTTGTCGCGCTCTGGTCAGAGCTCCAGCCAGGAGAGCGGGGCCGTGGGGCTTGTCGCGCTCTGGTCAGAGCTCCAGCTGAGAGAGCGGGGCCGTGGGGCTTGTCGCGCTCTGGTCGGAGCTCCAGCCAGGAGAGCGGGGCCGCGGGGCTTGTCGCGCTCTGGTCAGAGCTCCAGCCAGGAGAGCGGGGCCGTGGGGCTTGTCGCGCTCTGGTCAGAGCTCCAGCCAGGAGAGCGGGGCCGTGGGGCTTGTCACGCTCTGGTCAGAGCTCCAGCCAGGAGAGCGGGGCCGTGGGGCTTGTCGCGCTCTGGTCAGAGCTCCAGCCAGGAGAGCGGGGCCGCGGGGCTTGTCGCGCTCTGGTCAGAGCTCCAGCCAGGAGAGCGGGGCCGTGGGGCTCGTTGCGCTCTGGTCGGAGCTCCAGCCAGGAGAGCGGGGCCGTGGGGCTTGTCGCGCTCTGGCCAGAGCTCCAGCCAGGAGAGCGGGGCCGTGGGGCTTGTCGCGCTCTGGTCAGAGCTGCAGCCAGGAGAGCGGGGCCGTTGGGCTTGTCGCGCTCCGGTCAGAGCTCCAGCCAGGAGAGCGGGGCTGTGGGGCTTGTCGCGCTCTGGTCAGAGCTCCAGCCAGGAGAGCGGGGCCGTGGGGCTTGTCGCGCTCTGGTCAGAGCTCCAGCCAGGAGAGCGGGGCCGTGGGGCTTGTCGCGCTCTGGTCAGAGCTCCAGCCAGGAGAGCGGGGCCGTGGGGCTTGTCGCGCTCTGGTCAGAGCTCCAGCCAGGAGAGCGGGGCCGTGGGGCTCGTCGCGCTCCGGTCAGAGCTCCAGCCAGGAGAGCGGGGCCGCGGGGCTTGTCGCGCTCTGGTCAGAGCTCCAGCCGGGAGAGCGGGGCCGCGGGGCTTGTCGCGCTCTGGTCAGAGCTCCAGCCGGGAGAGCGGGGCCGCGGGGCTTGTCGCGCTCTGGTCAGAGCTCCAGCCGGGAGAGCGGGGCCGCGGGGCTTGTCGCGCTCTGGTCGGAGCTCCAGCCAGGAGAGCGGGGCCGTGGGGCTTGTCGCGCTCTGGTCAGAGCTCCAGCCAGGAGAGCGGGGCCGTGGGGCTTGTCGCGCTCCGGTCAGAGCTCCAGCCAGGAGAGCGGGGGCCGTGGGGCTGGGGCGCTCTGGTCAGAGCTCCAGCCAGGAGAGCGGGGCCGTGGGGCTTGTCACGCTCCGGCCAGAGCTCCAGCCAGGAGAGCGGGGCCGTGGGGCTCGTCGCGCTCTGGTCAGAGCTCCAGCCTGGAGAGCGGGGCCGTGGGGCTTGTCGCGCTCTGGTCAGAGCTCCAGCCGGGAGAGCGGGGCCGTGGGGCTTGTCGCGCTCTGGTCAGAGCTCCAGCCGGGAGAGCGGGGCCGCGGGGCTTGTCGCGCTCTGGTCGGAGCTCCAGCCAGCAGAGCGGGGCCGTGGGGCTTGTTGCGCTCTGGTCGGAGCTCCAGCCAGGAGAGCGGGGCCGTGGGGCTTGTCGCGCTCTGGTCAGAGCTCCAGCCAGGAGAGCGGGGCCGCGGGGCTTGTCGCGCTCCGGCCAGAGCTCCAGCCAGGAGAGCGGGGCCGTGGGGCTGGGGCGCTCTGGTCAGAGCTCCAGCCAGGAGAGCGGGGCCGTGGGGCTTGTCACGCTCCGGCCAGAGCTCCAGCCAGGAGAGCGGGGCCGTGGGGCTCGTCGCGCTCTGGTCAGAGCTCCAGCCTGGAGAGCGGGGCCGTGGGGCTTGTCGCGCTCTGGTCAGAGCTCCAGCCAGGAGAGCGGGGCCGTGGGGCTCGTTGTGCTCTGGTCAGAGCTCCAGCCAGGAGAGCGGGGCCGTGGGGCTTGTCGCGCTCTGGCCTGAGCTCCAGCCAGGAGAGCGGGGCCGTGGGGCTTGTCGCGCTCTGGTCAGAGCTCCAGCCAGGAGAGCGGGGCCGTGGGGCTTGTCGCGCTCTGGTCGGAGCTCCAGCCAGGAGAGCGGGGCCGTGGGGCTTGTCGCGCTCCGGTCAGAGCTCCAGCCAGGAGAGCGGGGCCGTGGGGCTCGTCGCGCTCTGGTCGGAGCTCCAGCCAGGAGAGCGGGGCCGTGGGGCTTGTCGCGCTCTGGTCGGAGCTCCAGCCAGGAGAGCGGGCTGTGGGGCTTGTCGCGCTCTGGTCAGAGCTCCAGCCAGGAGAGCGGGGCCGTGGGGCTCGTCGCGCTCTGGTCGGAGCTCCAGCCAGGAGAGCGGGGCCGTGGGGCTTGTCGCGCTCTGGCCTGAGCTCCAGCCAGGAGAGCGGGGCCGTGGGGCTTGTCGCGCTCTGGTCAGAGCTCCAGCCAGGAGAGCGGGGCCGTGGGGCTCGTCGCGCTCTGGTCGGAGCTCCAGCCAGGAGAGCGGGGCCGTGGGGCTCGTCGCGCTCCGGTCAGAGCTCCAGCCAGGAGAGCGGGGCCGTGGGGCTTGTCGCGCTCTGGTCGGAGCTCCAGCCAGGAGAGCGGGGCCGTGGGGCTTGTCGCGCTCTGGTCGGAGCTCCAGCCAGGAGAGCGGGGCCGTGGGGCTTGTCGCGCTCTGGTCAGAGCTCCACCCAGGAGAGCGAGGCCGTGGGGCTTGTCGCGCTCTGGTCAGAGCTCCAGCCAGGAGAGCGGGGCCGTGGGGCTTGTCACGCTCTGGTCAGAGCTCCAGCCAGGAGAGCGGGGCCGTGGGGCTTGTCGCGCTCTGGTCAGAGCTCCAGCCAGGAGAGCGGGGCCGTGGGGCTTTTCGCGCTCTGGTCGGTGCTCCAGCCAGGAGAGCGGGGCCGTGGGGCTCGTCGCGCTCTGGTCAGAGCTCCAGCCGGGAGAGCGGGGCCGTGGGGCTCGTCGCGCTCCGGTCAGAGCTCCAGCCAGGAGAGCGGGGCCGTGGGGCTTGTCGCGCTCTGGTCAGAGCTCCAGCCAGGAGAGCGGGGCCGTGGGGCTCGTCGCGCTCCGGTCAGAGCTCCAGCCAGGAGAGCGGGGCCGTGGGGCTTGTCGCGCTCCGGTCAGAGCTCCAGCCAGGAGAGCGGGGCCGTGGGGCTCGTCGCGCTCCGGTCAGAGCTCCAGCCACGAGAGCGGGGCCGTGGGGCTCGTCACGCTCCGGTCAGAGCTCCAGCCAGGAGAGCGGGGCCGTGGGGCTCGTCGCGCTCTGGTCAGAGCTCCAGCCAGGAGAGCGGGGCCGCGGGGCTTGTCGCGCTCTGGTCAGAGCTCCAGCCAGGAGAGCGGGGCCGTGGGGCTTGTGGCGCTCTGGTCAGAGCTCCAGCCAGGAGAGCGGGGCGGCGGGGCTTGTCGCGCTCTGGTCAGAGCTCCAGCCAGGAGAGCGGGGCCGTGGGGCTCGTCGCGCTCCGGCCAGAGCTCCAGCCAGGAGAGCGGGGCCGCGGGGCTCGTCGCGCTCCGGCCAGAGCTCCAGCCAGGAGAGCGGGGCCGTGGGGCTTGTCACGCTCTGGTCAGAGCTCCAGCCAGGAGAGCGGGGCCGTGGGGCTTGTCGCGCTCTGGTCAGAGCTCCAGCCAGGAGAGCGGGGCCGTGGGGCTTGTCGCGCTCTGGTCAGAGCTCCAGCCAGGAGAGCAGGGCCGTGGGGCTCGTCGCGCTCCGGTCAGAGCTCCAGCCAGGAGAGCGGGGCCATGGGGCTCGTCACGCTCCGGTCAGAGCTCCAGCCAGGAGAGCGGGGCCGTGGGGCTCGTCGCGCTCTGGTCAGAGCTCCAGCCAGGAGAGCGGGGCCGTGGGGCTCGTCGCGCTCTGGTCAGAGCTCAGCCAGGAGAGCGGGGCCGTGGGGCTTGTCGCGCTCTGGTCAGAGCTCCAGCCAGGAGAGCGGGGCCGTGGGGCTTGTCGCGCTCTGGTCAGAGCTCCAGCCAGGAGAGCGGGGCCGTGGGGCTTGTCGCGCTCTGGTCAGAGCTCCAGCCAGGAGAGCGGGGCCGTGGGGCTTGTCCGCGCTCTGGTCAGAGCTCCAGCCAGGAGAGCGGGGCCGTGGGGCTTGTCGCGCTCTGGTCAGAGCTCCAGCCAGGAGAGCGGGCCGTGGGGCTTGTCGCGCTCTGGTCAGAGCTCCAGCCAGGAGAGCGGGGCCGTGGGGCTTGTCGCGCTCTAGTCAGAGCTCCAGCCAGGAGAGCGGGGCCGTGGGGCTTGTCGCGCTCTGGTCAGAGCTCCAGCCAGGAGAGCGGGGCCGTGGGGCTTGTCGCGCTCTGGTCAGAGCTCCAGCCAGGAGAGCAGGGCCGTGGGGCTTGTCGCGCTCTGGCCAGAGCTCCAGCCAGGAGAGCGGGGCCGTGGGGCTTGTCGTGCTCCGGCCAGAGCTCCAGCCAGGAGAGCGGGGCTGTGGGGCTTGCGGCGCTCTGGTCAGAGCTCCAGCCAGGAGAGCGGGGCCGTGGGGCTTGTCACGCTCTGGTCAGAGCTCCAGCCAGGAGAGCGGGGCCGTGGGGCTCGTCGCGCTCTGGTCAGAGCTCCAGCCAGGAGAGCGGGGCCGTGGGGCTTGTCGCGCTCCGGTCAGAGCTCCAGCCAGGAGAGCGGGGCCGTGGGGCTCGTCGCGCTCTGGTCAGAGCTCCAGCCAGGAGAGCGGGGCCGTGGGGCTCGTCGCGCTCTGGTCAGAGCTCCAGCCAGGAGAGCGGGGCCGTGGGGCTCGTCGCGCTCCGGTCAGAGCTCCAGCCAGGAGAGCGGGGCCGTGGGGCTCGTCGCGCTCCGGTCAGAGCTCCAGCCAGGAGAGCGGGGCCGTGGGGCTCGTCGCGCTCTGGTCAGAGCTCCAGCCAGGAGAGCGGGGCCGTGGGGCTTGTCGCGCTCCGGCCAGAGCTCCAGCCAGGAGAGCGGGGCCGTGGGGCTTGTCGCACTCCGGTCAGAGCTCCAGCCAGGAGAGTGGGGCCGTGGGGCTTGTCGCGCTCTGGTCGGAGCTCCAGCCAGGAGAGCGGGGCCGTGGGGCTTGTCGCGCTCTGGTCAGAGCTCCAGCCAGGAGAGCGGGGCCGCGGGCTTGTTGGTCAGAGCTCCAGCCAGGAGAGCGGGGCCGTGGGGCTTGTCGTGCTCTGGTCAGAGCTCCAGCCAGGAGAGCGGGGCCGCGGGGCTTGTCGCGCTCCGGCCAGAGCTCCAGCCAGGAGAGCGGGGCCGTGGGGCTTGTCGCGCTCTGGTCAGAGCTCCAGCCAGGAGAGCGGGGCCGTGGGGCTCGTCGCGCTCCGGTCAGAGCTCCAGCCAGGAGAGCGGGGCCGTGGGGCTTGTCGCGCTCTGGTCAGAGCTCCAGCCAGGAGAGCGGGGCCGTGGGGCTCGTCGCGCTCTGGTCAGAGCTCCAGCCAGGAGAGCGGGGCCGTGGGGCTTGTCGCGCTCCGGTCAGAGCTCCAGCCAGGAGAGCGGGGCCGCGGGGCTTGTCGCGCTCTGGTCAGAGCTCCAGCCAGGAGAGCGGGGCCGTGGGGCTTGTCGCGCTTCGGCCAGAGCTCCAGCCAGGAGAGCGGGGCCGTGGGGCTCGTCGCGCTCCGGTCAGAGCTCCAGCCAGGAGAGCGGGGCCGCGGGGCTTGTCGCGCTCTGGTCAGAGCTCCAGCCAGGAGAGCGGGGCCGTGGGGCTTGTCGCGCTCTGGTCAGAGCTCCAGCCAGGAGAGCGGGGCCGTGGGGCTTGTCGCGCTCTGGCCAGAGCTCCAGCCAGGTGAGCGGGGCCGTGGGGCTTGTCGCGCTCTGGCCAGAGCTCCAGCCAGGAGAGCGGGGCCGTGGGGCTTGTCGCGCTCCGGTCAGAGCTCCAGCCGGGAGAGCGGGGCCGTGGGGCTTGTCGCGCTCTGGTCGGAGCTCCAGCCAGGAGAGCGGGGCCGTGGGGCTTGTCGCGCTCCGGTCAGAGCTCCAGCGGGAGAGCGGGGCCGTGGGGCTTGTCGCGCTCTGGTCGGAGCTCCAGCCAGGAGAGCGGGGCCGTGGGGCTTGTCGCGCTCTGGTCAGAGCTCCAGCCAGGAGAGCGGGGCCGTGGGGCTCGTCGCGCTCTGGTCAGAGCTCCAGCCAGGAGAGCGGGGCCGTGGGGCTTGTCGCGCTCTGGTCAGAGCTCCAGCCAGGAGAGCGGGGCCGTGGGGCTCGTCGCGCTCTGGTCAGAGCTCCAGCCAGGAGAGCGGGGCCGTGGGGCTTGTCGCGCTCCGGCCAGAGCTCCAGCCAGGAGAGCGGGGCCGTGGGGCTTGTCGCGCTCCGGCCAGAGCTCCAGCCAGGAGAGCGGGGCCGTGGGGCTTGTCGCGCTCTGGTCAGAGCTCCAGCCAGGGGAGCGGGGCCGTGGGGCTTGTCGCGCTCTGGTCAGAGCTCCAGCCAGGAGACCGGGGCCGTGGGGCTCGTCGCGCTCTGGTCAGAGCTCCAGCCAGGAGAGCGGGGCCGTGGGGCTTGTCGCGCTCTGGTCAGAGCTCCAGCCGGGAGAGCGGGGCCGCGGGGCTCGTCGCGCTCCGGCCAGAGCTCCAGCCGGGAGAGCGGGGCCGTGGGGCTCGTCGCGCTCTGGTCAGAGCTCCAGCCGGGAGAGCGGGGCCGTGGGGCTTGTCGCGCTCCGGTCAGAGCTCCAGCCAGGAGAGCGGGGCCGCGGGGCTCGTCGCGCTCCGGCCAGAGCTCCAGCCAGGAGAGCGGGGCCGTGGGGCTTGTCGCGCTCTGGTCAGAGCTCCAGCCAGGAGAGCGGGGCCGTGGGGCTTGTCGCGCTCTGGTCAGAGCTCCAGCCGGGAGAGCGGGGCCGCGGGGCTTGTCGCGCTCTGGTCAGAGCTCCAGCCGGGAGAGCGGGGCCGTGGGGCTTGTCGCGCTCTGGTCAGAGCTCCAGCCGGGAGAGCGGGGCCGTGGGGCTCGTCGCGCTCTGGTCAGAGCTCCAGCCAGGAGAGCGGGGCCGTGGGGCTCGTCGCGCTCTGGTCAGAGCTCCAGCCAGGAGAGCGGGGCGGTGGGGCTCGTCGCGCTCTGGTCAGAGCTCCAGCCAGGAGAGCGGGGCCGTGGGGCTCGTCGCGCTCTGGTCAGAGCTCCAGCCAGGAGAGCGGGGCCGTGGGGCTCGTCGCGCTCTGGTCAGAGCTCCAGCCAGGAGAGCGGGGCCGTGGGGCTCGTCGCGCTCTGGTCAGAGCTCCAGCCAGGAGAGCGGGGCCGTGGGGCTTGTCGCGCTCTGGTCGGAGCTCCAGCCAGGAGAGCGGGGCCGTGGGGCTCGTCGCGCTCTGGTCAGAGCTCCAGCCGGGAGAGCGGGGCCGTGGGGCTCGTCGCGCTCTGGTCAGAGCTCCAGCCGGGAGAGCGGGGCCGTGGGGCTCGTCGCGCTCTGGTCACAGCTCCAGCCGGGAGAGCGGGGCCGCGGGGCTCGTCGCGCTCTGGTCAGAGCTCCAGCCAGGAGAGCGGGGCCGTGGGGCTTGTCGCGCTCTGGTCAGAGCTCCAGCCAGGAGAGCGGGGCCGTGGGGCTTGTCGCGCTCTGGTCAGAGCTCCAGCCTGGAGAGCGGGGCCGTGGGGCTCGTCGCGCTCCGGTCAGAGCTCCAGCCAGGAGAGCGGGGCCGTGGGGCTTGTCGCGCTCTGGTCAGAGCTCCAGCCAGGAGAGCGGGGCCGTGGGGCTTGTCGCGCTCTGGTCGGAGCTCCAGCCAGGAGAGCGGGGCCGCGGGGCTCGTCGCGCTCTGGTCAGAGCTCCAGCCAGGAGAGCGGGGCCGTGGGGCTTGTCGCGCTCTGGTCAGAGCTCCATCCAGGAGAGTGGGGCCGTGGGGCTCGTCGCGCTCTGGTCAGAGCTCCAGCCAGGAGAGCGGGGCCGTGGGGCTTGTCGCGCTCTGGTCAGAGCTCCAGCCAGGAGAGCGGGGCCATGGGGCTCGTCGCGCTCTGGTCAGAGCTCCAGCCAGGAGAGCGGGGCCGTGGGGCTTGTCGCGCTCTGGTCAGAGCTCCAGCCAGGAGAGCGGGGCCGTGGGGCTCGTCGCGCTCTGGTCAGAGCTCCAGCCAGGAGAGCGGGGCCGCGGGGCTTGCGGCGCTCTGGTCAGAGCTCCAGCCAGGAGAGCGGGGCCGTGGGGCTTGTCGTGCTCTGGTCAGAGCTCCAGCCAGGAGAGCGGGGCCGTGGGGCTTGTCGCGCTCTGGACAGAGCTCCAGCCAGGAGAGCGGGGCCGTGGGGCTGGGGCGCTCTGGTCAGAGCTCCAGCCAGGAGAGCGGGGCCGCGGGGCTTGTCGCGCTCTGGTCAGAGCTCCAGCCAGGAGAGCGGGGCCGTGGGGCTGGTGCGCTCTGGTCAGAGCTCCAGCCAGGAGAGCGGGGCCGTGGGGCTTGTAGCGCTCTGGTCAGAGCTCCAGCCAGGAGAGCGGGGCCGTGGGGCTTGTCGCGCTCTGGTCGGTGCTCCAGCCGGGAGAGCGGGGCCGTGGGGCTCGTCGCGCTCCGGTCAGAGCTCCAGCCAGGAGAGCGGGGCCGTGGGGCTTGTCGCGCTCTGGTCAGAGCTCCAGCCAGGAGAGCGGGGCCGTGGGGCTTGTCGCGCTCTGGTCAGAGCTCCAGCCAGGAGAGCGGGGCCGTGGGGCTCGTCGCGCTCCGGTCAGAGCTCCAGCCAGGAGAGCGGGGCCGTGGGGCTTGTCACGCTCCGGTCAGAGCTCCAGCCAGGAGAGCGGGGCCGTGGGGCTCGTCGCGCTCTGGTCAGAGCTCCAGCCAGGAGAGCGGGGCCGTGGGGCTCGTCGCGCTCTGGTCAGAGCTCCAGCCAGGAGAGCGGGGCCGTGGGGCTTGTCGCGCTCTGGTCAGAGCTCCAGCCAGGAGAGCGGGGCCGTGGGGCTTGTCGCGCTCCGGTCAGAGCTCCAGCCAGGAGAGCGGGGCCGAGGGGCTTGTCGCGCTCTGGTCAGAGCTCCAGCCAGGAGAGCGGGGCCGTGGGGCTTGTCGCGCTCTGGTCAGAGCTCCAGCCAGGAGAGCGGGGCTGTGGGGCTCGTCGCGCTCTGGTCAGAGCTCCAGCCAGGAGAGCGGGGCCGTGGGGCTTGTCGCGCTCCGGTCAGAGCTCCAGCCAGGAGAGCGGGGCCGTGGGGCTTGTCGCGCTCCGGTCAGAGCTCCAGCCAGGAGAGCGGGGCCGTGGGGCTTGTCGCGCTCCGGTCAGAGCTCCAGCCAGGAGAGCGGGGCCGTGGGGCTTGTCGCGCTCTGGTCGGAGCTCCAGCCAGGAGAGCGGGGCCGTGGGGCTTGTCGCGCTCTGGTCGGAGCTCCAGCCAGGAGAGCGGGGCCGTGGGGCTGGTCGCGCTCTGGTCGGAGCTCCAGCCAGGAGAGCGGGGCCGCGGGGCTCGTCGCGCTCTGGTCAGAGCTCCAGCCAGGAGAGCGGGGCCGTGGGGCTCGTCGCGCTCCGGTCAGAGCTCCAGCCAGGAGAGCGGGGCCGTGGGGCTTGTCGCGCTCCGGTCAGAGCTCCAGCCAGGAGAGCGGGGCCGTGGGGCTTGTCGCGCTCTGGTCAGAGCTCCAGCCAGGAGAGCGGGGCCGTGGGGCTGGGGCGCTCTGGTCAGAGCTCCAGCCAGGAGAGCGGGGCCGTGGGGCTTGTCGCGCTCTGGTCAGAGCTCCAGCCAGGAGAGCGGGGCCGTGGGGCTAGTCGCGCTCTGGTCGGTGCTCCAGCCGGGAGAGCGGGGCCGTGGGGCTCGTCGCGCTCCGGTCAGAGCTCCAGCCAGGAGAGCGGGGCCGTGGGGCTCGTCGCGCTCTGGTCAGAGCTCCAGCCAGGAGAGCGGGGCCGTGGGGCTCGTCGCGCTCTGGTCAGAGCTCCAGCCAGGAGAGCGGGGCCGTGGGGCTCGTCGCGCTCTGGTCAGAGCTCCAGCCAGGAGAGCGGGGCCGTGGGCTCGTCGCGCTCCGGTCAGAGCTCCAGCCAGGAGAGCGGGGCCGTGGGCTTGTCGCGCTCCGGTCAGAGCTCCAGCCAGGAGAGCGGGGCCGTGGGGCTTGTCGCGCTCTGGTCAGAGCTCCAGCCAGGAGAGCGGGGCCGTGGGGCTGGGGCGCTCTGGTCAGAGCTCCAGCCAGGAGAGCGGGGCCGTGGGGCTTGTCGCGCTCTGGTCAGAGCTCCAGCCAGGAGAGCGGGGCCGTGGGGCTTGTCGCGCTCTGGTCGGTGCTCCAGCCGGGAGAGCGGGGCCGTGGGGCTCGTCGCGCTCCGGTCAGAGCTCCAGCCAGGAGAGCGGGGCCGTGGGGCTCGTCGCGCTCTGGTCAGAGCTCCAGCCAGGAGAGCGGGGCCGTGGGGCTCGTCGCGCTCTGGTCAGAGCTCCAGCCAGGAGAGCGGGGCCGTGGGGCTTGTCGCGCTCTGGTCGGTGCTCCAGCCGGGAGAGCGGGGCCGTGGGGCTCGTCGCGCTCCGGTCAGAGCTCCAGCCGGGAGAGCGGGGCCGTGGGGCTCGTCGCGCTCTGGTCAGAGCTCCAGCCAGGAGAGCGGGGCCGTGGGGCTTGTCGCGCTCTGGTCAGAGCTCCAGCCAGGAGAGCGGGGCCGTGGGGCTCGTCGCGCTCCGGTCAGAGCTCCAGCCAGGAGAGCGGGGCCGTGGGGCTTGTCGCGCTCCGGTCAGAGCTCCAGCCAGGAGAGCGGGGCCGTGGGGCTCGTCGCGCTCTGGTCAGAGCTCCAGCCAGGAGAGCGGGGCCGTGGGGCTCGTCGCGCTCTGGTCAGAGCTCCAGCCAGGAGAGCGGGGCCGTGGGGCTTGTCGCGCTCTGGTCAGAGCTCCAGCCAGGAGAGCGGGGCCGTGGGGCTTGTCGCGCTCTGGTCAGAGCTCCAGCCAGGAGAGCGGGGCCGTGGGGCTTGTCGCGCTCCGGTCAGAGCTCCAGCCAGGAGAGCGGGGCCGAGGGGCTTGACGCGCTCCGGTCAGAGCTCCAGCCAGGAGAGCGGGGCCGTGGGCTTGTCGCGCTCTGGTCAGAGCTCCAGCCAGGAGAGCGGGGCCGTGGGGCTTGTCGCGCTCCGGTCAGAGCTCCAGCCAGGAGAGCGGGGCCGAGGGGCTTGTCGCGCTCTGGTCAGAGCTCCAGCCAGGAGAGCGGGGCCGTGGGGCTTGTCGCGCTCTGGTCAGAGCTCCAGCCAGGAGAGCGGGGCTGTGGGCTCGTCGCGCTCTGGTCAGAGCTCCAGCCAGGAGAGCGGGGCCGTGGGGCTTGTCGCGCTCCGGTCAGAGCTCCAGCCAGGAGAGCGGGGCCGTGGGGCTTGTCGCGCTCCGGTCAGAGCTCCAGCCAGGAGAGCGGGGCCGTGGGGCTTGTCGCGCTCCGGTCAGAGCTCCAGCCAGGAGAGCGGGGCCGTGGGGCTTGTCGCGCTCTGGTCGGAGCTCCAGCCAGGAGAGCGGGGCCGTGGGGCTTGTCGCGCTCTGGTCGGAGCTCCAGCCAGGAGAGCGGGGCCGTGGGGCGGGTCGCGCTCGGGTCGGAGCTCCAGCCAGGAGAGCGGGGCCGCGGGGCTCGTCGCGCTCTGGTCAGAGCTCCAGCCAGGAGAGCGGGGCCGTGGGGCTCGTCGCGCTCCGGTCAGAGCTCCAGCCAGGAGAGCGGGGCCGTGGGGCTTGTCGCGCTCCGGTCAGAGCTCCAGCCAGGAGAGCGGGGCCGTGGGGCTTGTCGCGCTCTGGTCAGAGCTCCAGCCAGGAGAGCGGGGCCGTGGGGCTGGGGCGCTCTGGTCAGAGCTCCAGCCAGGAGAGCGGGGCCGTGGGGCTTGTCGCGCTCTGGTCAGAGCTCCAGCCAGGAGAGCGGGGCCGTGGGGCTTGTCGCGCTCTGGTCGGTGCTCCAGCCGGGAGAGCGGGGCCGTGGGGCTCGTCGCGCTCCGGTCAGAGCTCCAGCCAGGAGAGCGGGGGCCGTGGGGCTCGTCGCGCTCTGGTCAGAGCTCCAGCCAGGAGAGCGGGGCCGTGGGGCTCGTCGCGCTCTGGTCAGAGCTCCAGCCAGGAGAGCGGGGCCGTGGGGCTTGTCGCGCTCTGGTCGGTGCTCCAGCCGGGAGAGCGGGGCCGTGGGGCTCGTCGCGCTCCGGTCAGAGCTCCAGCCGGGAGAGCGGGGCCGTGGGGCTAGTCGCGCTCTGGTCAGAGCTCCAGCCAGGAGAGCGGGGCCGTGGGGCTTGTCGCGCTCTGGTCAGAGCTCCAGCCAGGAGAGCGGGGCCGTGGGGCTCGTCGCGCTCCGGTCAGAGCTCCAGCCAGGAGAGCGGGGCCGTGGGGCTTGTCGCGCTCCGGTCAGAGCTCCAGCCAGGAGAGCGGGGCCGTGGGGCTCGTCGCGCTCTGGTCAGAGCTCCAGCCAGGAGAGCGGGGCCGTGGGGCTCGTCGCGCTCTGGTCAGAGCTCCAGCCAGGAGAGCGGGGCCGTGGGGCTTGTCGCGCTCTGGTCAGAGCTCCAGCCAGGAGAGCGGGGCCGTGGGGCTTGTCGCGCTCCGGTCAGAGCTCCAGCCAGGAGAGCGGGGCCGAGGGGCTTGTCGCGCTCCGGTCAGAGCTCCAGCCAGGAGAGCGGGGCCGTGGGGCTTGTCGCGCTCTGGTCAGAGCTCCAGCCAGGAGAGCGGGGCCGTGGGGCTTGTCGCGCTCCGGTCAGAGCTCCAGCCAGGAGAGCGGGGCCGTGGGGCTTGTCGCGCTCCGGTCAGAGCTCCAGCCAGGAGAGCGGGGCCGCGGGGCTTGTCGCGCTCTGGTCGGAGCTCCAGCCAGGAGAGCGGGGCCGTGGGGCTTGTCGCGCTCCGGCCGGAGCTCCAGCCAGGAGAGCGGGGCCGTGGGGCTTGTCGCGCTCCGGTCGGAGCTCCAGCCAGGAGAGCGGGGCCGCGGGGCTTGTCGCGCTCTGGTCAGAGCTCCAGCCAGGAGAGCGGGGCCGTGGGGCTTGTCGCGCTCTGGTCGGAGCTCCAGCCAGGAGAGCGGGGCCGTGGGGCTTGTCGCGCTCTGGTCAGAGCTCCAGCCAGGAGAGCGGGGCCGTGGGGCTTGTCGCGCTCCGGTCAGAGCTCCAGCCAGGAGAGCGGGGCCGTGGGGCTTGTCGCGCTCCGGTCAGAGCTCCAGCCAGGAGAGCGGGGCCGTGGGGCTTGTCGCGCTCCGGTCAGAGCTCCAGCCAGGAGAGCGGGGCCGTGGGGCTTGTCGCGCTCCGGCCTGAGCTCCAGCCAGGAGAGCGGGGCCGTGGGGCTTGTCGCGCTCCGGTCAGAGCTCCAGCCAGGAGAGCGGGGCCGTGGGGCTTGTCGCGCTCCGGCCGGAGCTCCAGCCAGGAGAGCGGGGCCGTGGGGCTTGTCGCGCTCCGGCCGGAGCTCCAGCCAGGAGAGCGGGGCCGTGGGGCTTGTCGCGCTCTGGTCGGAGCTCCAGCCAGGAGAGCGGGGCCGTGGGGCTTGTCGCGCTCTGGTCAGAGCTCCAGCCAGGAGAGCGGGGCCGTGGGGCTTGTCGCGCTCTGGTCGGAGCTCCAGCCAGGAGAGCGGGGCCGTGGGGCTTGTCGCGCTCTGGTCAGAGCTCCAGCCAGGAGAGCGGGGCTGTGGGGCTTGTCGCGCTCTGGTCAGAGCTCCAGCCAGGAGAGCGGGGCCGTGGGGCTTGTCGCGCTCTGGTCAGAGCTCCAGCCAGGAGAGCGGGGCCGTGGGGCTCGTCACGCTCTGGTCAGAGCTCCAGCCAGGAGAGCGGGGCCGTGGGGCTTGTCGCGCTCTGGTCAGAGCTCCAGCCAGGAGAGCGGGGCCGTGGGGCTGGCGGCGCTCTGGTCGGAGCTCCAGCCAGGAGAGCGGGGCCGTGGGGCTTGTCGCGCTCTGGTCAGAGCTCCAGCCAGGAGAGCGGGGCCGTGGGGCTTGTCGCGCTCTGGTCAGAGCTCCAGCCAGGAGAGTGGGGCCGCGGGGCTCGTCGCGCTCTGGCCAGAGCTCCAGCCAGGAGAGCGGGGCCGTGGGGCTCGTCGCGCTCTGGTCGGAGCTCCAGCCAGGAGAGCGGGGCCGTGGGGCTTGTCGCGCTCTGGTCAGAGCTCCAGCCAGGAGAGCGGGGCCGTGGGGCTGGGGCGCTCTGGTCAGAGCTCCAGCCAGGAGAGCGGGGCCGTGGGGCTCGTCGCGCTCTGGTCAGAGCTCCAGCCAGGAGAGCGGGGCCGTGGGGCTTGTCGCGCTCCGGTCAGAGCTCCAGCCAGGAGAGCGGGGCCGTGGGGCTCGTCGCGCTCTGGTCAGAGCTCCAGCCAGGAGAGCGGGGCCGTGGGGCTTGTCGCGCTCTGGTCGGAGCTCCAGCCAGGAGAGCGGGGCCGTGGGGCTGGTCGCGCTCTGGTCGGAGCTCCAGCCAGGAGAGCGGGGCCGCGGGGCTCGTCGCGCTCTGGTCAGAGCTCCAGCCAGGAGAGCGGGGCCGTGGGGCTCGTCGCGCTCTGGTCAGAGCTCCAGCCAGGAGAGCGGGGCCGTGGGGCTTGTCGCGCTCTGGTCAGAGCTCCAGCCAGGAGAGCGGGGCCGCGGGGCTCGTCGCGCTCTGGTCAGAGCTCCAGCCGGGAGAGCGGGGCCGTGGGGCTTGTCGTGCTCTGGTCAGAGCTCCAGCCAGGAGAGCGGGGCTGTGGGGCAGCCGCGCTCCCGCCGGGGCTTTGGTCAGGGGAACGGGGCCATGGAAAACCCCGGAGCAGACCGCAGCCGGGGTGAGTAAAAAAAATTTAACAGGCGCCTAAAGCGCGGGTCCCGATTCCCAGGAACCGGGCGAATCGGCCTAAAGCCGGCCCTGCTCTCTGCTTTCCCTGGGCAGAGCCTGGGGCAGAGTTCAGTGGGCCACAGGGCTGGGGGTGGGCTGCCCGGATCCCCCGCGGCTCCAGCAGAGCGAGCGCTGTGCTAACCCTGGTGCCGAGTTTGGTGAGGGGCAGGGAGGACGTCAGCCACTGTTGTCACCTGGCCTCCTGGTGTGAGTTAAGGGGACCCCCGGGCCTTAGACTGCCCGCTCTCCCTTCTGTGTTTGTTCAGCGCTCGCAGCGCGGGGGCCTGCGCCGTGGCTGGGGTCTCGCCGTACGCTCCGGAGACGGGATTTACTGGCGAGGCCTGGTCCAAAGATTCCCCAAACCGTTTTTGGATGGAAAATTGGGCTTCCAACCAAGTGAAGTTTGTTGCAAAAAGTGTCTGATTCTGATATCTTGTCTCCCCAAAAAGAAGTATTGGTGCTGTGGTGCCTCCTGGGTAGGGTGCCCAGACAGCAACTGTGAAAAAACAGGACGGGGATGGGGGGTCATAGGCGCCTCTGTAAGAAAAATCCCCCCAAAACAGGACTGTCCCTTTCCTTACTCCTGGGATGTGTAGTCCAGGTGCCTCGTGCTTCCTTTCTCTTCTCTTGGCCTGGCTCTCTGATGGGACTACATCTCCCATGATGCACCACTGCCTTGACACAAGCCCCCATCAAGAGGGGAGAAAGTGGTGCATCATGGGATAAGTAGTCTGGCCAGATTGCCCAGGCTGTAGAGGAGAATGAGAACATGAGGTACCCGAACTACAATTCCCAGGAGGCCCTGCAGCATCATTTTGAATGGATATTTTACAGTCAAAATTTTCCCTGGGCAACCCCTGAGCTTGAGTAAGAAGACAGGGAAAAGGAGGTAGGAATTCCCGGAGGCTGGAGTCATGGGACAAGGAATGGGGGGGAAAGTGCGAGACAGTTCATCACCCATGTTGGACCAACCCCAGTTCTTGGAAAATACCAAAGCCAGGATACCTTCTGTCTTCCTGATCTCCTCCAGCAGGTATTGGACTTCCTCCTGGATCCGCTCCTCGATGCTCCTCTTCCCCACCCCAAAATTTCTCAGGGTGCTAAGGGCAAATCGGCTCAGCTGCCGCCACGTCTCCCCATTGCTGAAGAAAAGCCCTGGGCACAGAAAGGCACTCTGTGGGCACGCGCCTCCCAGTGAATGGGGCTTGACTCTCAGCCCTGCGCCGGAAATGAGCTTCCCCCGCCGATCACTGCAGAGAAAAGTTCCTCTGCAAGAGATCGTGGATAAAATGCTGTGCTGCAGTTTCTCGCGGCTTTGGGAGCTTTTCCTTAAAGCTCCAGCTCCTGGAGTCCTGTGACTAGCTGAGAACCTGTTTTTATTTAAAGAAGTTCCTACCCCTAATGGGTGTGAGGAGGAAAGCTTGAAAAGGTGACCCCCTAGAGGCTCAGAGAACAGGAGGTGAAAGAAAAGGACCTGAAATTTGTTATTTTTAAAATAGCCGGTGGTTTGGGTTTAAAAAAAAACCTCAGGGTTTTTTGGCAGCTGGCTCATGAATTTTTGAATGCCTGGGGCTAGCCCAGACTCAGTCGGGGAGAATCACAGGTTTCTGTGTCTCCGCACACCCGCTTCCATCTCTCTCTCTGTCCCCGACACCCACGAGGAGAGTGCCTGAGCGCTCCCCTGGGGAAATAGATAGCAGGAGCAAAGCCCCCAGTGGACTCCAGGCCCTGTGTTGAGGCTCCTTTGTGGGGTGAAACCTCTGCTGGGGGGCAAGGGTGTCATCTGGATTTCACCTTGGGGTTGCTTTGGTCCAAGGCTGGGTGCCTTTGGGGTTTTCTGTCAGCAGCCAAGGATGCTGAATCCCGACCTGAGCTGCCGTGACGCTGTGAACCAGACTGTTCCTCACCATTGCCCTTGCTGGTCCTATCCACAAGAGCTAACCCCTCTCGGCCACTGAACTCCTCTGCTTGGTCCACCCAGGCTTCCTTCACCGCCTCATAGCCCCACAGCACCACGGCCCACTGCGACCCCAAGTAGATGGTGAACACGGGGCCGTACTTGTCTCTGAGCTGCAGCGGGGAAGCAGAAGTTACTTTCGGATACTCAGATCTCCTACACGTGCATACGCTGGGCTGACGTTTAGCTGCTTAACCCTGGGTGGCAGCGGGCGGGTGAGCATTATCACCGACCCTGTTCTAGAGACAGGGAAACTGAGGCACCAAAGCAAACTGGTTCACCCACGGCCACGCACTGGGCCGTGGGTTGGTCGAAAAACTTCCATCCAAATGTTGTTTTTCCTGGTTGTTTTCAACCAAACACAAATGTGCAGATTGGTGAAGCCCGGACTGATGGGGCTGGAAACGTTTGGTTTTCAGTTGCCAACGCCCCAGAGCTTTTCACTTTTTGACAAAATCAAAATTTTCCGCAAGATGGAAAAACCCAACCAACAAGAGAAACATGCTTCGAATTCGCTCCGGGTTACAAGTTGTGCTTGCCAGCCCAGTGCCCGTCCCGCCAACCCATGCCGGCTGGGGTAACGTATTGGATTAATTCAGGCAGTGCCATATTTCCTGAGCGTGCCAAGCCTCCACGGGACTACGCTGCCCCGTGAAAATATCCCCACCCAGCGCAAAGTAACACCCAGCGAGGGAGCAGCCCGTTCCCGGCTGCGCATTAAACGTGGCCGAGCAGATGAACTGTTAGCCAGAAGGGCTGTTCTGTAGTCAAAATCATTCGGGCGTCTGTCCCATCACAGCTTCCAAAAGGACATGCCCAGGGCCAGAGCCTGAGCTGGTGTAAATCAGCACAGCTCTATTACACCAGCTACAGATCTGCACACGCCCAGATTGGCCTGTAGGAATCTCCTGCCTCTCTGCCCACTGGGGCGAAGGGAAAACGGCAGGCCAGGGTCACTTGGCCCTTTGCGGGTTACGCTGGATTCAGGAGAAGCTGCTGCCCCCCAGCTGCGTGCTGCTGGTTCTAGGAAGAACCGGGGGCAGCCTCCCCCTCCGCCGGCCCCCGACACGCCAGGCAGAGCGAGTCCCTGTACTCGGGGTTGTGTCTCCCTCTGCCACCAAGAGCCAACTCCCGGGAGCCCGACAGCTCCTTGGGGCGGAGGGGAAGTAATCACTCAGGAACTGAACTCACCCCCAGCAGAGATCCTAACAACGACGGTCCCCACAATTGCAGCAAATTGCCCAGGAGGGGCAGCGAGCGTGGGCCTGGGGGGAGGCTCCTCCGCCCGGCCTGGGGCCCCCTCCACAGCAGAAAAAGCAAGCAGGCCGTGAGCAGGATCAGCGGGAAGGTGAAGCTGGGCCAGAGATCCATGGTGCGGGGAAGGAGGAAGAGGAAGTGATATGTACATACCCCCATGTGGAGTTTGACCAGGAGCAGGAAAAGGAACTGAACGATCAGAGACAGTGTCGGATTCCCAGCCCCACGGGCCTCGCACGCAGGGCTGGCTGGAGACGGTCCCACAGGAGACACGACTGCACCAGGCATCGGCATCCCCCCAAAAAGCTTGTTTTTTCAAACCCCTCCTCCCCCCAAATTGGAGGGAAAATATTTGTTGATGAAAATTTGCATTTTTCCACTGAAACTTTCAACAATATTTGTTTAATTTTCATTGTACTTTTCCAACGGGCAGTGGGGGATTCAGACAGCAGCACCAGCTGTGTAAAGGGACCGTCCTGGGTAGAAATCCTGGGTGCCTGGGAATGGAGAGAGTTAAAAACCAGCAGAGCTATTGGAAGCCAGGCTGGGGGCTCCCGGACACCCCCCACTAGAGAATCGCGCCGAGCAATCAGCCGTTCTGGCCCCCGCTGGTCCAGCGAACTGGTGACCATCGCAGCGGGACCAGGCTGGCCGGAAAGCGGGAGTTTCATGGCCTGAGAGAGGGTGAGGTCTTCGTGCCGCGGCGGGACCAGGCTGGCCGGAAAGCGGGAATTTCATGGCCTGAGAGAGGGTGAGGTCTTCGTGCCACGGCGGGACCAGGCTGGCCGGAAAGCGTGAATTTCACAGCGTGAGAGAGGGTGAGGTCTTCTCGCCGCGGCGGGACCAGGCTGGCCGGAAAGTGGGAATTTCACGGCGTGAGAGAGGGTGAGGTCTTCGCGCCGCGGCGGGACCAGGCTGGCCGGAAAGCGGGAATTTCACAGCCTGAGAGAGGGTGAGGACTTCGTGCCAGAACGGGACCAGGCTGGCCGGAAAGCGGGAATTTCACGGCGTGAAAGAGGGTGAGGTCTTCACGCCGCGGCGGGACCAGGCTGGCCGGAAAGCGGGAATTCACGGCCTGGGAGAGGGTGAGGTCTTCTCGCCGCGGCGGGACCAGGCTGGCTGGAAAGTGGGAATTTCACGGTGTGAAAGAGGGTGAGGTCTTCGTGCTGCGGCGGGACCAGGCTGGCGGGAAAGTGGGAATTTCACAGCCTGAGAGAGGGTGAGGTCTTCGCCGCCGTGGGTGGGACCAGGCTGGCCAGAAAGCGGGAATTTCACGGTGTGAAAGAGGGTGAGGTCTTCACGCTGCGGCGGGACCAGGCTGGCCGGAAAGCGGGAATTTCACGGCCTGAGAGAGGGTGAGGTCTTCGCGCCGTGGTGGGACCAGGCTGGCCGGAAAGCGGGAATTTCACAGCCTGAGAGAGGGTGAGGTCTTCGCGCCGTGGTGGGACCAGGCTGGCCGGAAAGCGGGAATTTCACGGCCTGAGAGAGGTGAGGTCTTCGCGCCGTGGCGGGACCAGGCTGGCCGGAAAGCAGGAATTTCACAGCCTGAGAGAGGGTGAGGTCTTCGCGCCGTGGCGGGACCAGGCTGGCCGGAAAGCGGGAATTTCACAGCCTGAGAGAGGGTGAGGTCTTCTCGCCGTGGCGGAACAAATCACCGGGGAGAGCTCCCTCTTGCTCCCCCAGCTCTGGGCCTGCACGTGGGACCTAGGAGCCCCAGGTGTAAATCACAGCTCTGTCTGAGTCAGGGTCTTGGGCCTGGGTCTTTCACCTACTGCTCCTGAGCTATTGGCTGTTTGAGGGGCTCAGCTTTTGGCTCTGGTTTTCACCAGCAATTCCATCCCCGGCCTGTCACCGAAACAGAGACATTTCCGTGGAATGGGTTTGTTATGACGAATCAGCATTTTCTGATGGGGGTGGGGGGGCAGTTCATTGCAAATAGCCCCCCCCAACGCTACTTAATCACTGGCACGAGGATCCGTTCCTGGGCTGGAGTGTCTGTCGGGGGCCAGACGACCTTTCCCCACCAACTGTGCTGACCACAAGGGTCCCGCTCTGAATCTAGCAGGTACAAGCAGCGAGTACAAGCAGCTTCCGGTTCCAGGCCGGGCCTCACGCCGCGGCCCCCTAGGCTGCCAGCCCACACTACAACGAGTTATCTGGAAAGACAACCACTTCAAATGGGTTTTTATTGATTTCACAGCAGAGGATGAAACAATTAATGCCGAGCTCTTACCCAGCACTTTCCAGCAGATTTCAAAGCCTTTCAGAATGATTAGCCTCATGTTACAGGTGGGGAAACTGAGGCACGGAACAGGGACGCAGGCCGGGGTCAGGACCAGGTCTCCCAAAGCCCAGCCCTCTAGTCACTTGGCAGCCCTGTGTGCAAACTGTTCTGCCATCAGCGACTGCCCGTTTTGCTGGTGCACAGTTCCACCGTCGCTCGGTCCTTGGGGCCAGCGGCAGCAGATGTGCTCGGATTACGGCTGAGCGTCACGCTGTCATTGGGTGAGCAAATTCCCTCCCCCATGGAGTCCCAGGCCGGGGCATGTCGAAGAGGGAAGATTTGATATCGATCAGCGTTTTGAGCCTAAATGGAAAAGAGTCTTCCTGGGTGCTAAGCAAAATGAGCTGGATTGGGGGTAGGAGTGGTTGTAACCCCATTAACCGTTATCTGATTTGCTTCTTTGATAGGGTTGCTGGCCTAGTGGATGGGGGGAAGTGGATTACCACTGGGCCACTCTCAGCTGTAGAACTGATAAATGAAATTGTTTTTAATTGTTCACTTTATTAATGTAACTTCTGTTCACCATCCACTACACTTGCCTACATTGTAACTTCTGTTCTCTGTTTGCCATATTGTAATTCAAACCCCATTTTAAAACGCTCACTCCATTTTGTAAAAGCTTCCTCCAGCCTTCGTTTTTGCAAACCCGGCTGTAATCTTATTAGCTAGTTTAGATGTGTGACTGAGGTATGTATGGATGATGGAAACAACCTCCAGCCCCAGCCAGTCCTGATGAAATAAAGTTCAAACCCCACCGGCTGAAGATGCAGACAAGAGCCCTAACAAAGTAAGAAGTGTCCACCCTGAAAAGAAAAGGTGCAATGGAAGGAAGATCAAAGCCAGGTCCCAGGCTGACAGTCACGCCTGCAACTGACGGGTGATCAGTCATCAAACCCAGAGGCAGCCTGACACAGCAAGACCTACAGACTCTGGATTCAGACTAAAGCCTACAGAAAGGATGGGTGAGATGGGAGACTTGGAGGGTAACACTCTGCTGCCAACATGCAAGGGCATCGGTGCAGGACCAACAGAGACCCAGCTTGTCCTTGTGCCCAGCTTTCCTGGCCAGTTACCGCCACAAGCTACCAACCGAAGCTGCAAACTCAAGCCACGAACTCAAGCTATGTCCAGGACTGGTAACTATGCAGCAGCTTCAGAACATCTGATGGATGTGTGTGTGTGTGTGTGTATAGGTATGAGGTATAATGTATGTGTATAAGGATTAAGATATTAGTTACTGGTCAGAAATCAGATTGTTATCATAATAAATGTGGCATCTCTGTCTTGCCCCCTGAAAAGATCCTATGTAGTTTTGTCTGTACAACACAGCCAACTGGGGGGTTTTTCCTGTGTTTTTTCTG